>NW_020838026.1:5545022-5692636 GCF_003676395.1 Aethalodelphis obliquidens | reverse complement strand
TGTGTGTGTGTGTGTGTGTGTGTGTGTGTGTGTGTGTGTGTGTGTGTATTTCACCAATCAATGACCCAATGACCACACACAATCCAAATTTCCAGAGGGGCCCCCACTCTAGTCCCATCATGTGCTCCTTCCTTATCACTTGCAACATCTGTTACATATTCTTCTAGCCTCAACCAACCCTTCCCACACACCTAATTGCCAGGCATTTATCTTATCTGTATCTGAAGAAAAGAGAAGTAGATGAGTCTAATATTCCAGAATGCTAATATGTGGTGTGAAAGAAGTGTGGGTGTTTGCAAATCTGAGTTTTGCTCACTCTCCCAGACTGGGGAGCCTTTTGGGAGGACATGTAATTTGTCCACTTAGCCTTAATGTCTATGCTGGTTAAGAGGGGCACTTCCCCCAGAGACACTGTGTCAAAGCAGAGGAGATGAATTGCAAGGGAATTAAGCCCAGACCAGAAAGTATCTGTCATTGGACCCTCTTGGCTCTGTCGTTTCCTCAAAGAGAACATGGAGGATTAAATGGGGTCTGGCTCAGAATTCAAGGTCGAGGGTCATAGCCACAACTAAACACTAAGTGTTTTGTGGGGGAGGAGGTAAAACGGTAGGAAGGGAGGAATGAGACAGGTCATTGATGTGTGTGCTGTCGTGTCTCAACCACATTCCAGGGACAGGAGGAGCTGATCATTAGTTTTCTGGGAGTGTCTGGAGGAGGACAAGATGGGGAGCAAAAGGAACTCTCTCGAGCTCCAATGTGCTTGACCTTCCTCCAGACAGGAAGTTCCATCTAGCACGGAGCTTCTTGCCTTCTTTCCTCCTAATCTCTCTCCTATCCATCAGGATCAAGATGCTGAGAATGGCAGAGAATTTTCAGATTACTTATCTAATGAAGGCTTCAACAAAACATCTCTCTATTTTGTCAGTGCCAACTATGGATACACATGTGCATGGAAATATCATCAGGATAGGTATCAGATCCCAAAGTTTTGGTCTCAAATAAGTACCTCTGCAGATACCCATCCAAAGAGGCCACTTCACCAGAGCCCAGAGAGACAGCCATGAAGAAGTTTCAGGGGAATTGACACGTTTGTGCTGTTTCTGCCCAAGATCAAGCTTGACTGCTCTGAGGTTTTGAAAGAGCCAGTCAGCAGGGATTTCTGCTGAGCAGAGAGAGTAACCAGGGCTGAAGAAACTGAAGAGATTTCACGTATCTGAGCAGGACTATGAGAGGAAAGGATTCCTGGAGCTTATATTTCTGAGCCTGAAAAGGGGCTCTTCTCAAATTTATGAAAACTAGAGAATGATGAGTAAAAAGTTCTATTTAAATTTTGGTCCCAGATCTTTATTACAACTCATCTCTGAAGTTTGTGCCCCAGTATATTCCACTTGAAGCCAGCAACAGGGCATTTGTACATAGAAAAAAGTTTGAGTCTGGATGCATACGTGTGGCTACCTAGAAAGAATTCAGCTAAAACAGTCTAAAGTCCCATTAGAAAAGCTCCCATGTAGAATTCAACATCTGCACAGGCTGTAGAATCGAATCATGAGGGAAGGAGAATATCGAGGCTCAGGGCAGCATTTGAAGACACTTGCAGACACTTGTGAGTCTCCCAGAGCAAGTAAACCTCTGAGCTTCAATGTTCTTATCTGTAAAACTCAAATATTAGTAGCTATTCTATCCATTTCAGTACTGAGATTAATTGTGAGAATCAAATAAGGTAATAGTCTGCTCAGGTTGCTCTACAAAGTACCACAAACTGAATGGCTTAAAAAACGGACATTTATTTCTCATAGTTCTGAAGCTGGGAAGTCCAAGTTCAAGGCACCTGGGGAGAACGCTCTTGCTGGCTTGCAGACAGCCCTCTTCTTGCTGTATCCTCACAAGGAGGAGAAAAGGCCGGGGGGAGGGGAGGAGAGGGGTGGCAGGGGGAGAGGGAAGGAGAGAGAGGGAGAGAAGAGTGGCCTCTTCCTCTTCTTATAAGGGCACTAATCTCATCATGGGAGCTCCACCCTCATGACTTTATCTAAACTTAATTACTTCCCAAGGCCAAATACCCTCTCACTGGGGATTAGAACTTCAACATATGACTACTGGGGGACATATACATTCAGTTCATAGCAGTAATGAAATCAAAGGGTTTTCTAGCTCACATAGAAGTCTATAAATTCATTACGTTATCATTATCATCACTACTAATATAAGCTTCATATAACAGGTTAGAGTCTGTCACAGTATCCTGTCTTTTTCCATTAAGGATCTTGGAGTTACAAAGGAACTTACAAATATCCCCTGCAGCCCCTGCCCCCAACCCTGCTTTACAAATGAGGAAAGTGAGCTCATGTCTTGTCCCAGGTTATATAGTAATTGTTAAGAAAGCTGGTTCAGAGGATAAGAGCTTTGGAAACAGATAAGCCTGGCAATAAATTCTGCTTTCAGTATTTAATAAGTATTGTCCTTGGACAAGTTATTTCATCTCTCTAAGGCTCAATTTCCTTATTTGTAAAAGAGGGCTGAAAATAATAATACCTATTTTAACAGCGTTGTGGTGAAGTTTAAGTCAGATTGCACACATTATTCCATGTTAACACAAAGTAAGAGCTTGATAAATATTGTTAATATTAAATGCTACTGAATGTTAAATGCTACTGTCACGTTTTGTTATTGTTAGTATTATTATTAATCACGGAGTTGGAATAAGCACCGCAGTCTCCTGACATCCGGTGTTCTTCGCAAAAAGAAAGCATTCAAATCTAGCAAAGCCACTTAAGGGCAAGAACAATTTCTTTCTTAATGATAAATCTTATTAGAGTTCCCAGCTGTTTGTTGCATCAAAACAGTAAAGCTGAGTGCGAGCGAAAACCAGTTCCTGGAAACATTCATCAAAAGTCCAGTAAATAGAATAGAACCCAAGTTATAAAGCTCAGATGGTTTTAACTGAGCTTTGTGGCTAGGGTACCTTTTTTTTCCCCTGAAAGTCAAGGACAATATAAAGAGTGGTTTGAAGACACAGGTAAGATTTTCCTGTGCAAAACATTACTGGGCTCACTCTTCTGCAGATAGCTTGGCTGTGAAGGGAAACTTTTTCTCACATAGCATTGGCCTTTTTTCTATACTGTCTATTTCTTAAAGTTTGGAATTGCTACTCTACTTTCCTAAATCAAGAACAAAAAAATAAGAAAACCAAATCAAAGCTTGAGTGCCCAGTCAGAACTGGCAGGGTTACTCGGTGTTCAAGGACCAAGTTCTCTGCCAGAGGGCTGGATGTCGGCCTTATATCCAAGCTCTGGGCTTAAGTAGAAAAAAGTTAATGGATTAACCCTGACAGATGACTGATGCTCTCAGCAAGCATGGGCCCCAAGCCAGAAATCAGCCCCATGTACAGACGGCAGCCATGTCTGGGGGTGCCGGAGGGGGATGATAACAGGACCGGAAACCCATCTGAGACACTCACCCCCTTACCTCTGGGCCTCATCAAAATTACCTGCCAAAGAGACACTGCTCCAGACCAGCACCTTGTCAAACTCTTTTGTAATAGAAAACAGCTGTTCCTGTTGGGAGGCAGAGGTGGGAGGAGGGAAAAGAACAGGGAAAAGAACCATTCATAACTTCTCTTCTTGGGCAGAACTGTAAGTTGCAATCATAAGGCAAGTAAGAATGGGAAATTCTAGGGGCCCAGTGGGAATGATATTATCCTCCTCTAAGGGACTGATAGGAAATCAAAGCTACTGAATTTAAATCACAGATGACTGTTAATCCTTAGCAATGGGTTTAGAATAGGGTCTCGATGCTGCTTAGAGCGTCCTAGGGATCGCAGAGGTACAGAGTTCTGTCCGGGTGATTAGGGTGGAGGGAGAGTCTTCATTACCTAGAGCAGTGCCTGTCACGTGGTGTGTGCTCAGTGAACGTTTGCTGAATACATGATTAAGGAAGTTCACGACGTGCATTTTTCTAAGTCTGGATGGAGCGTATTTTTAATCGAACAGATTAGAGTTTGACTCAGTGTTTTATCACTTACTAGCTGTGGGGTCTTTGGAAAGTTTCTTAATATAGCCACACCTTTGATCTTCTATCTATAGAATGGGATTTAGACAGCTACCTGATATGATTTTAGAGATTATTAAATATGACTGTATTGTTAAGTTTCTGGTGTGAAATAGCTCAGTAAATGATAGAAGTTATCTTGGACCATTAGATCACAGAATAACAATTAATGTGTATAAGTGACCTCTAGATATAACAGGAAAGGGTAGCAACAGTAGCCAGTGGGGAGAGTCCCAGTGTGTTCCCTAGTCATCCACACACACCACACCCATTATACAGAAGAGCTCAGCAGGAACAGGGGGTTGAAGTGGCCTTGGGTGGCCAGCTAAAACAGGAAAGAAAGAGCATATGAAAAAGCAGATGCCAGATAAGAGAGGCAGGAGCCCTCATGTCTGCCACCAACATCATTGTTCCTTGTATTCATATAGAAGCAATTTAGTTTTTAAATTCTATCAACTTTTCTTTATTTGAGTAAGGAATTGATCTCTCTGTACAAACACATAAATACATACACACATGCAGGTATACATATACACACAATGGAAAAAAAAATTAATTGAATATCATTTGAATCAATGTTCTCAAAATTCAAGTGTAGGTGTCAACTTATAACAGGAATAGGAAGCTATGTATAAGGAACAATCAGAAAACAAGAAAGAGGTCTTGGAAATTAAAAACATGATTGCCATATACACAGAATCTCTCTAATCTCTCCGGGGTGCATGCACACACTTAAACACAAACATAAACGTACAATGACCGAATGTCCTGTATAAACATTTTTTGATGTAAGATATTTAATTCCAGATGATGTATGACTATCAAATTAGGATTCTAGCCCTCTCCGTTGTCTCAGATCATCTGTCATCTCTTCATGAGTGCTTCTGAGTCTACACTGCAGTTCCGTGGGGCTTCTTCAGAAGGGTATGCCCCCAGTTTTCTGCTGGAGTCTCAAGCTTGAAAGGAAAGGTCTTCTGATGGCCTTGAGTGATGAAGTTACTCAGGAAATGTTTCAGGATTGAGAGACTCACCCTGGGCTTAATGCAAACCCAGTGATGTGAAAGGGGACACTTAGAAGTGGGTCAGGGCAGAGGTGTCCTGACAGTGTGGCTTCAGGGTCCTCTGAAGCCCCTCTGAAATAATAGCATGGTCAGTTCTGTCTTCCTCTCAGAGCCCTGAAATTGTCTTATCACCTTGGAGGACTGTGCTGTATAGTTTGAGAAAGCCCCGTAGGTGGTTCTGATTCATGACACCCTGACCCAACCAGCGCTGGTTGATGACTCCAGGTCACAAGTCACAGCAGACACAGCACTTTGATACACCTCTCATGTCACAGCCCTTACAGAAAAGCAAGTTTGGAAACAATGAGTCCAGAATGAAAATTTAAGTCTCTAAAATCTTCGTCATTCACAAGAAAGAAGTCTTCCCTCTGCCAAGATCATTGAAGAGTCTTATGTCTTTATTATGGTTGCCTGGGTCTTTACAGGCAGTTTCACCTCCCAAACATTTCAACGTGCTGTGGTTTTACCAAGTACAGGGCAAAATAGAGACTCCTTTATTCCTTTTTATTCTTAGCATCTCCAAGCCTCCTGTTCTACAATTGCAATTGATGCTGTTAACCCTTGATTCCTTTGTGAAGATCAATTTAGTTATATTACATAAGGTATCCAAAACAATAGGAAGTACTTAAGATATGACAGCTATTATTATCATTAACTTATTTTTGAAGATAGTCTCATGACTACATCGTACGTTTAACATTGTATAATTTATATTGCATAGTCAAGTGAAATCTTCAGTTCACAATACATGTTTAAGAGTCTGGGAGGCATTCTGTAATTTTCTTAATATTGACATGATTCTTGAGTTTGTTTTAAAAGAGTTTAGAACAGATTTATACTGTATTCAGTCTCTCTCTCTCTTTTTTTTTTTCTCCTGTTCAAACTTGTCCATTGTCTTCTCCTAAAGTAAATCTGATTGCCAGGAAACAATCATGAAATATGTCTTAATATTACATTTACTTACAGGTTAGTCAGTTTTACCCAGGGATCTGGCATATTTCTTTCTGAAGAGGTCAGTGTAATGCCAAACTGAGTCACTGGCTTCTTCCCTTTTTCCAAAGAAAACAAAACAATTCCAAGGAAGACTTTTTGTTGTTCATCTCTCAGTCTCCAATTTCATTTCTATCATAAATAGCATCAATTATCTGATGTGTAGCTGACAGAGCAGTTAGTTTGCCTCCAAAGCATCATTTCATTCAGCTGATTCAGCAAAACACTTGAGCATGAATGTGCCTCTGTGTGTGTGTATGGATTTCAATGCCTGAGTTTTCACATTAGCTGGAAAAGGCTATCTATCTCTAGATTAATGATAAACAAGGTTCAGGGCACAGTTCCTAAATTGTGTTTCATTTGGAGCTTCTCAAGCTGCATTTAGCAGATACTAAATTATGATACTCTTTGGAAAATTCACACATTTGCAGAAGTCCAGGATACTAGATAGCTCTTATTTATAAAAACAGGAGCTAAAGAACATAAGGTAATAGAAAAATCAGGAATCAGAAGTTTGCACAGTAAGTGACATATGGTAAAAAAATAAATAAAAGGATGAACGAATGACATGATTTTCTGTTTATAAAATCATCAAAGGAAATCATATGCCTTATGTTTAAATTTCTACTATGCTTGCATTTCAGATACTATCCTTGATATTTTTCCCTTCAGTTTCCTTAGAACCGCCTAAACTCAGTCTCTACAACCAAATCAGTCAAGTTATGCAAAATATTTTTCAAGAAGATGATTGAAAGGTGACATACATTTAATTATAATAAAGAAATTTATAATGGTTGATGGGGTTTTAGGTGTTTTTTCTGATTTAAACATTAACAGGAAAAAGAACTCATTAAATGTTAAAATGTTAACAGGAAAATAACTCATTAAAACTTTTCCATACTCTTTTTTCTTTTTACAGTTTTCTAGCAAAATTAGTAATTGGTGAAACAAGAAAAAAAGAGCTAATCCATTATATTTTGATATTACACTGTAACATATATACATTATTTCCTAACTCTTTCATATTAAATATAAGGGGAAGATAGATATTAACATTGATATTTAATACTCCTCTCAACCTGAATGCCAGTGCTCTTGTTCTGATGTAAATTACAAGGGTCTCTAAGCAGAGATTTGAAATGCTTTTATCCATGAATCAAGAAATCACAAAACTACATTTGTTGCATATGGGTTCATGTAAATTCTAGTTTTAAAATGCCTATTTCTAGTTTCCCAGTACTATTTGGTGTATTTTATTTGGTGAAATCCTACACCAGATAAATAAATCCAGTAACTCACAATTATGTGTCTTGGCTGGCCAAGCATTTTATCATTTTAAAATGAAATATAATATTGCAAAAGTAATTGTAGCATTTTGGCAATTGTGTTTTAGTAATTGTAGTTTGTTGGTATGAACAGAGACTGGACTGATTTCAGCACAGCTCTTCCTAATATTTAAGGACAAAATAACTAGTTATGTTGTTTTTCTTGTGCCCACAATGTAATAAGCACCACATATTGATTTACTGAGCATTTGCTATGTGCCAGTCAATTTACATTTCTATCATGTAATCTTCTAAGATCCCTGTAGAGTAGATAGATTACTTTTATTTAAATTTATAAATGAAGAAAGCGAGGTTTGGAAAGGTCAGGTAAATGTACCCAAGTTAAAAAAATAATAATAATAAATAGGTGCTAGAAATTAAACCCAGTTATGTATGACTCCTTAGGCTATGGGCTGTGATAACTTCTTTGCTATCTTGACTTAAGTTGGCCAAAATACTACTACTAATAATAAGCAAATAAGATGTACACACAGACCCTACATTTAAGGAATAATCATATTCTCAAGGGTTTATATATTTCTATGTATTTCTTTTGAAAAGTTGAAGATAACATATTCTTTGAAGAGCATAAGGTTCTACCACCCGCTCCATTGCTCCAGTATCTTGTGTGTAAGGAGTGTGTATTGAATCATACCTCTGAGTCATTGGGTCTGAGAGGTAAGATACATACTTACACCATGGCTCCTAAGGAAGGTGTATGCAAATTTATTCATCATTTTATGCTCTAGATCAAAGGTTGTGAATATAATTCCTAAAGATAAATGTGATTTTCTTAACAATGTTGAAGTATACCAATGTAGATTAGATGAAATTTTCTTAGAGTTGTCTTTCTTTGATCATTTCCCTTGGTGTTTTAGAACAGTTTGAAGCAAAGGCCAAATAATTTCACTGAAGTGCATCCAGGATAAAACCAAAAATGCCCCGAACATATTTAACATTTGAGAATTCTTTCACTTCAATTTTTACCGTCACGTATTTCAGAGGAAAGCATTTCTGGGTCATTTTCCCTTATTTCATCAAAATGCTACTGAGTAATTCTCTTGGGCTCTATGAGTCACTTCAGTAAGTCTGATTGTAAGCCAAGATGCTACAAATTAATAAGTCTTATAAAAATGCAGCTTTCCAAAGATGTCAACCTTACTGGATATGTTAAAAATCACAGGAACTTCCCTAAATAATATTTCACTTTGCAAAGGCTATTCAACTGAAAGCCTGGCAGAGAATGGTCAGGCATGGATGTCTTTACAGCAGAGAGGAGGAGAAGGAGGCCTCTGGCAACTAAATGAGCTGTGGAAATCATTCAGCTTTGGGTTCCAATAATGACTCCACAACTTCTTGCTCTCAGAACTCTGATCATCGTTCACTTAGCAGATCAGCTTTTGAAGATATGGGGAAGAATAATTTGAGATAACATACATAAAGTGAGATTATATATATACACATATATATAAAATCTCAGAGACCAATAAACAAAATCTACAGTTATTATCCACTAGTCATAGATCATAGAACAGTGTGATATTGAAACATACAAGTTGGTGTGCACCACATAAAAGATCAGTTTCTCCCTTAGACAGTTTTGAGCATGTAGCACAGGAAGAGCCCTTCAGAACACCCACAGAAACCGAAGATTACTATTTGAAGGAAATGGACCCCACCCTCACCACTCCAACAGACTGGTAACATTTGTACCCTGAGAGTCATCTAGCCACAAATGAAGATATTCTTCTTAAAGACGGGCTCATTTTTATCACATTGGACCCTATGATAGCAATGGGTATTCTAGTAGAGAAGAACACATATTTTGGGTCTGCACTGCCAGGATTCAAATCATGGTTCCGTCATTCAGAGCCAACTACATAATTTGCAGGGCCCAGCTCAAACTAAAAATGCAGGATCCCTTGTCAAAAAGTCAGGGAGAAAGTGCCATTAAAGACACAAAAATATGAAGCTTTTTCTTTCTTCCACGGTTTCTCCTTCTTGTCATGGTGTTTTATTTGTGATTTAATGTCATTCTACAATTTTAATTTATCAGCACAAAATTTTACCATCCATCTTTATTTATTTTTTTTTATTTAACATCTTTATTAGAGTATAATTGCTTTACAATGTTGTGTTAGTTTCTGCTGTATAACAAAGTGAATCAGCTATACTTATACATATATCCCCATATCCCATCCCTCTTGCATCTCCCTCCCACCCTCCCTGTCCCAGCCCTCTAGGTGGTCACAAAGCACTGAGTTGATCTCCTTGTGTGATGCAGCTGCTTCCCACTAGCTATCTATTTTACATTTGGTAGTGTATATATGTCACTGCTACTCTCTCACTTCGTCCCCCTCTCCGTGTCCTCAAGTCCATTCTCTACATCTACATCTTTATTCCTGTCCTGCCCCTAGGTTCATTAGAACCTTTTTTTTTTAGATTCCATATATATGTATTAGCTTATGGTATTTGTTTTTATCTTTCTGACTTACTTCAATCTATATGACAGACTCTAGGTCCATCCACCTCCCTACAAATAACTCAATTCCATTCCTCTTTATGGCTGAGTAATATTCCATTGTATATATGTGCCACATCTTCTTTATCCATTCATCTGTCGATGGATGCTTAGGTTGCTTCCATGTCCTGGCTATTGTAAATAGAGCTGCAATGAACATTGTGGTACATGACACTTTTTGAATTCTGGTTTTATATGCCCAGTAACGGGATTGCTGTGTCATACGGTAGCTCCATTTTTAGTTTTTTAAGGAACCTCCGTACTGTTCTCCATAGTGGCTGTAACACTTTACATTCCCACCAACAGTGCAAGAGGGTTCCATTTTCTCCACACCCTCTCCAGAGTTTGTTGTTTGTAGATTTTTTGATGATGGCCATTCTGACCAGTGTGAGGTGATACCTCATTGTAGTTTTGATTTGCATTTCTCTAATGATTAGTAATGTTGAACATCCTTTCATGTGTCTGTTGGCAATATCTTCTTTGGAGAAATGTCTATTTAGATCTTCTGCCCATTTTTGGATTGGGTTATTTTTTTGATATTGAGCTGCATGAGCTGCTTGTATATTTTGGAGATCAATCCTTTGGTGGTTTCTTCTTTTGAAAATACTTTCTCCTATTCTGAGAGTTGTCTTTTTGTCTTGTTTATAGGTTCCTTTGCTGTGCTAAAGCTTGGAAGTTTCATTAGGTCCCATTTGTTTATTTTTGTTTTTGTTTCCATTTCTTTAGGAGGTGGGTCAAAAAGGATCTTGCTGTGATTTATGTAAAAGAGTGTTCTTCCTATGTTTTTCTCTAAGAATTTTACAGTGTCTGGCCTTACACTTAGGTCTTTAATCCATTTTGAGTTTATTTTTGTGTATGGTGTTAGGAAGTGTTCTAATTTCATTCTTTTGCATGTAGCTGTCCAGTTTTCCCAGCACCACTTATTGAAGAGGCTGTCTTTTCTACATTATATATTCTTGCCTACTTTATGAAAGATAAGGTGACCATATGTGCATGGGTTTCTATCCTGTTCCATTGATCTATATTTCTGTTTTTTGTGCCAGTACCATACTGTCTTGATTACTGTAGCTTTGTAGTATAGTCTGAAGTCAGGGAGCCTGATTCCTCAAGCTCCGTTTTTCTTTCTCAATATTGCTTTGGCTATTTGGGGTCTTTTGTGTTTCCATACAAATTGTGAAATTTTTTGTTCTAGTTCTGTGAAAAATGCCATTGGTAGTTTGATAGGGATTGCATTGAATCTGTTGATTGCTTTGGGTAGTAGAGTCATTTTCACAATGTTGATTCTTCCAATCCAAGAACATGGTATATCTCTCCATCTGTTTGTATCATCTTTAATTTCTTTCATCAGTGTCTTATAGTTTTCTACATACAGGTCTTTTGCCTCCTTAAGTAGGTTCATTCCTAGGTATTTAATTTTTTTTGTTGCAACAGTAAATGGGAGTGTTTCCTTACTTTCTCTTTCAGATTTTTCATCATTAGTGTATAGGAATGCAAGAGATTTCTGTGCATTAATTTTGTATCCTGCTACTTTACCAAATTCATTGATTAGCTCTAGTAGTTTTCTGGTAGCATCTTTAGGATTCTCTATGTATGGTATCATGTCATTTGCAAACAGTGACAGTTTTACTTCTTCTTTTCTCATCTAGATTCCTTTTATTTCTTGTTCTTCTCTGATTTCTGTGGCTAAAACTTCCAAAACTATGTTGAATAATAGCAGTGAGAGTGGGCAACCTTATCTTGTTCCTGGTCTAGAGGAAAAGGTTTCAGTTTTTCACCATTGAGCATCCATCTTTAAATTGTGCAATACCAATTTCGATGCAAATATAAGAGCAGTTAAATTATATGCAGGATCACTGAAATTACACGATTCTTATTCCATAGCTCGCATGTGCGTAGGTATTTTATTCTTACCAAAACATGAAAACATGGCACAAAACTAGGTCAACTGTTTCTTATTTCACTTTTTGATATGTGAACAGACTACCAATGCTCTGTACTGTTGGCTTACTGATAAGTAAGGGAGGACTGAAAGGAAAAGAAATTATGGGCTGTCCTATCTTTCCCCTTCCTTCTAAGTGATCATTTCAAGCACAAGTTGTTGGCTAATACAGGGAAGTAACATGAGTAAGAAGGCATATGATAGGGTGCCTGGACATTTGCATTTCTTAGAATGCCCCTGCTTTCTTTCTGTGTGCAATGCAAGTTCTGGTTGAATAGAGTGTGACTTCTTGGGGCTCCCAATGACCGAACTTAGTCATAGATAGAACATGCTTACACTGTACTTGCCTTGAGTCTCACTGAACCCACATGCATTGTGGGCCCACTGGAATTCTGTGTGCATGGGAAACCATGAACACTACATGTCAATTGAGCCAACAAGCAACTCCTATATTATACATCCCTCTTCTGCTCACATGCATGATCTACTGCCCCTTGACCTTCGTTTACAAACACAAGTTCAGTGATAAAATTATTAAGAATTTTAAGGCAGTGACAATAGAACATTAAAGCAAGCATGGGTCCCACCAGAGCATGGGTCCTGTGTGATTGCACAGGCTAAATACCCATGAAGCCAGCCCTGCACTTATTAGCTAAGTGACCTCAGGCATATTACTAAACCTCTCTGTTCCTGTTTCTTCTCCTGTAAATTAGGAAAATAATTGTACAGATCTCATAAGATTGTTGTGAAAAACAAGTATATTATAATGTAAAGCGCTTGAAACAGTGCCTTGGCATACAATGCAATATAATTAGTAGCTATTATTGCTGTTTTATCATTAGCATCATCAGTTTGTTTTGGGGGGGCATAAGGTTTTAAAGATATGACCTTAAAATGAAATTCAAGGATGATCCCTGAATTTTATATATCCATGTCATCCTTGTCCTCAAAGTGTCACATGGATCATATAAAATTTATAATCAGATTTTCTCTACATTGGCATGATGACATTTTAGGCTGGATAATTCATTGTCGACGGGTGCTGTCCTGTGAATTGTAGGCTATTTAGCAGCATCCCTGGCCTTCACCCATGAAGACAGTAACCACCACTCCAGTAACAACCAAAAATGACTTTAGGCATTGCCAAAGTCTCCTAGGAGGCAAAATCCCTCTCCCAAACACCCCTCTCCCATTGAGAGTCACTACTTTATGATTATATGGTATGCATGAGAACATTTAAAGCTATTTTGCCAAATAAGTACATCTAGGGACAAATAATCCCCCAAGCATGTAGTGTTAGCTCAGCAATCTTATTATACAACTTAGCAACCCCCAAAATGGCATACTACTTAGGTTCACTCCAGCTGTAGAGCTATCTACTTCTTCCTCTCATTTACTGAAGAGGGAGGATTAAGCTGTGAAAGAAGGAAGGAAAGAAAAGAAAGAAAGAAAGAAAGAAAGAAAGGAAGGAAGGAAGGAAGGAAGGAAGGGAGGAAGGGAGGAAGAAAGGAAAGAAAGGAAATAAATAAATAAATAAATAAATAAAAAGAAAGGGAAAGAAAGAAAGAAAGAAAGAAAGAAAGAAAGAAAGAAAGAAAGAAAGAAAGAAAGAAAGAAAAAGAAAGAAAGAAAGAGAAAGAAAAAGAAAGGTGGAAAAATGTTTCATTCAAATCTGGGAACTGTCAAATCTCTGATAAGCTGGTCCGAGAAAACAGAAGGGAATTAACTCTGGTTCCCAGGATGGAAAGACCCAGGAGGTATTATTGTCCAGACTATGCACTGGACCAGCTCCCTCCTCCCCCGCAGCAGACACCCCTTGGCATGCCTCTGCTCAGACAAAGCCCTGATGGAAAGTAACATGAGGATTGTGCTGACTCCAGTGAGTTTGATTTATCAGGACTACTGGCATTTGCAAAAGCAAGTGGTCTGTTTGGATGAGATGTTTCCCAGGCAAAAAGAAGAAGAAGAAAAAAAAATCTGGCTTGATGATCCCTGCTCTTGCAGCGTCTTAATATCACTGGTTCTTCTCATCGGGGCAAAAAACAATGGAAATTGTGTCTGCAGGAGGTGCTAGGTGTTCTGGGCATGTTTCACCCCCAACTCCCAACACCTCCTCTAGCGCTTTTCTTTCCTTACATGGGCATGTGAATAAACCCACTCTCTCCACGTTTCTGACTTTGCTTGCTCCTTCACCTTCCTCACCGCACTTTCCCCATCAGGCCTCACTCCGTCTCCCCTCCCCCACCTTGAGGTCCACCCCATCTGTTTTCTGTTAGGAGTTCATTTTCAGAGTGCAGGCTGGTGGAATTCGGAGTTCAGACCCCCTCGAGTGATGAGAGTCCTGGGGCTGCTGAAGGTCCCTTCGCGCCGTCCCTGCCACCTCCCCCTCTTTCCCTCCCTGTGCCCCATTCGCCCTTGTGCAATAACATGCTGGAGCCCACATCTGTTTTCAATTGCATGTTCATTTGAACTGCTCTGGGAAAATGGAAGCTCTCACTAAAGACCGGGGTCTTAAAGCAACAGCATGAATACAAACAACTTTATTTGACCAACAAAGGAATATATACATAAATATAAAGAGAGAGAGAGAGAGAGAGAGCTCCTTCTATATCCAAGCTGGAGGTATTTCATTGAAGATCTGTCTGTCTACTCTGGTTCCTGCATGAGGCAATATATATAATCAAGGACCCTTAATTCCTTTATTCTTGGTTCTAATGGTCATCTCTTGCCCAATTTCCAACCTGGGAATGTTGCCTGAATTCCACAATCTGTATCAACAGAGTGGACATTCCCAAACTTCTCTCTTAGGCTGCAGTCTATTGTCTGATCAAAACTGTAGATTGTTTTCTCATTAAAAAAAAAAAAATGCAGGGGACTTTGTTGTCACTTTTTTCTCCCTCATTTAATTGCCAAATACAAGGTGTGTCTTTTAGCAGGGAAAGCAAGTAGCACGAATCATTTGATTGACACCAGAGTCACAGGCAAAGGGCAAAGAAGAGAACAGTAAAGGAAGCACTAGGCTAAGCTGACCACAGGGATTGTGTTCATTTATTCATTAAACAAATATTAGTATTAATTCTATATTCATGATTTATAAATTATATATCAAGAATGCAATGTTCATTTATTATATATATATTATATATAACAATATATATTACCCTGACAAATATCTGTGGAATAATTATAAAGTCAGATACCATATATGTTACATATGTGTGTGTCTTTGTTAGATAAATATTGAGATGATATATAATATGCTAGTGGCCTTAATATAAAATACATCTATATAGTACATAGATGTTATATGTTTAACATAAATATATACAAATATGCTAAATTATTACCTACAGAATGTATCCATATGTAATATATTAATATAGACTAAAGACATTCATTCAACAACCATTTATTTTGGCAATATATCTTGGTAGTTTGGAGTTTTGACTCTGGCAACTGTCTTTCCAAGTTCAAATCCACTTACTAGTTGGGTGGCCTTGCAAGTTACTTAACCTATGTGGGTCTTGATTTCTTCACATGCAAAACAGATATAATGATATTCGCTACCTGATGGGGGTATTAAGATATTTTAATAAATTAATCCTTGAAAAATGTTAGAAGAACACTAGCATGGAGGAGAGTTTGATAAATCGTGCACCCCATCTGGGCAATGCTGGAGTTATGATCTAGTGAGACAGACAAGCAATAAAACAAGGGGTTAAGAAGGTAAAATCTGGGGTTGAGGAGTAGGGGACACTGGTGGAGGAAGGAGATGAGATTCCTTCATTCCAGCCCTGGACTTTTTTTTACAAGAGTTCAAGAAAGGATCCCTATTAGCTAAGAAGAAGGAGGGCCACCACTGATTTGACAACAGTATCCCCTGCTATTATCAACTTCTATTTTTCATTTGGTTTCTTATCAATCTGGGAGTATAACTAGTTTATTTCTCACCCAAAGTTAATAGATTTTGAGAGAAGAGGGATTTGGGCATTTAAAATATTACCCAATATGTTTACTACTTCCACAACAAACTTTATATGCTACAAAAAGAATTTTATGTAGCATCAACTCTGAAGCTGTTAACCTCATTTTAGGTTAATACCAAATTTGAATCCTAAGCATTACTGAGACCCTCTAAAACCATGATCCTGCCTTTGGTTGAAACTTAGGTTGGATTCAGAGAAGTCTCTTTCTCTCTAATAAGTTTACAGGGAGGGTTTCTAGAAATAATGCTACTTCATCTTATCCACTCATTTTCTCAGCTAACTCTGATAGAATTTCTGATATAATCGGATTTATTAATAAACTGGATCCTCCTCCCAGGCCCAGCTCACACTAATCGACAATTGATCGGGAGGGTAAAGGGTACAAAGGTTTTCAGATGAGAAACAAAATGCTTATCTAGCCCTAGAGTCTGTTAGAGCTTCAGGTATTTTATCCCAGAACTCCTACATATTCCAGACTTAATAAAAACCCAGACCTTTATGCTAATTTCTGTAAAACTTTGATTTTCCAAAGGATGTTGGAAAGGTCACTTAACTAAGGACAAAATGACCTTGAAGGAATAGTTTCTTAATGAGGTCTTCACAGGAAAAAGTCATATGTGTGTGTATATATATATATATATATATATATGGAGAGAGAGAGAGGAAGCAAGGTGAAAAATAAAAAAACAATCCCCAGATTAATGAAAGAGAAAAATATCAGAAATAACTGCCCAATAAGTTAAGAAATTTAGTTCCTTAGCAGGAAACACAATGTGCTCAGATTCACAGCTATTGACTATGGTAAGATTGGAGAAGATGAGATCAGATAGGATTAAAAGATTGTTTGCTCAAATAATACTGAGAAATATAAATTGGAAAGAGTGTGTGCTTTGGAAAAGAGTCCCGAGTTTAAATATCAGATCTATCACTTTCTAGTGACGTGACCATGAATAATGTGAAGAATAAAATGCACTTTAGCTTCCCTATCTGATCCGTGCCTCCCTGGATGGCTCCTCATGATGATTGACAACTGTGCTCATTAATCTCTCTGTTCCACACCCAGCACATGAGAGTCATGAAGTACGTGCTACCCGTTCTTGTAGGAAACAGCACGTCGTAGCAGAAAGAGGATGGCATTGGAACAAAGTAGGTGGCATCTCAGAGACATGCCATCCACTGACTGCCTGTGTCATCTTGGGTTCAGTTGTCTCATTTTAAGGAAGGGTTTATAATACGCACCAGGCAACACATTAATGTGGATTAAATCAAATTACACGGTCTCTGGCCTATAGTATGTGCTCAGTAGAGGTGGATTTTGTTTTATTCCCAGGGCTCTGAGCACAAGAAATTCCAGTAACAGCTCTGCTACTGCTTAATTGGGCCCCAACCCCATCTACTTCCCTGGGACAACAACTGGTGCTCAAATACTCCAGGAAACGTCAGTCAGATGGAGAGGTAGGAAGGTTTTGTAGAGAGGGAAACTTAAGATGATAGGACACTTCGCCAGAGAGTGGAAGATATACAGGTACCCTATTCCTCAAAATAGCTCTGGGCCTCGAGCCCCGGGAAAGCAAGCTACTCAGCCCTCCAACAGCTCATGGCAGACGAATGGCTGCTGTGGGCTGAGGAGCAGGGGAATGTGTTTGTCTTCCAAGGGATCCTTATAAAATAATTGGTGAGGGTAGTCTTGGGTTACTTTAAATGTATAAACTGTTTATTTTTGCAGTGCTGATTGGAAAGGCATGGAGAAGGGCTAATGCACTTGGGTTCAGTGTTTATGCCTTCTAAGAGGCTAAAGGCAGGGTTCATGACTGTGCAGGCATCCTCCTTCTGGAATAGATATTCTTCCCCCAGTAACACAAGGCCATGCCGTGTCACCCTACTTCCTCTCCTTCAAACCCAGTGGGTACAAGTAGTAACCATCATTCTTGAAGCCTATGCCTGGAAGGAATTTGGGGAGTATTCACATGTGGGTATTCCGAAAGATTCTCTTGTGCTCATTCCCACTAATTGGTTGTGGGGAGGAAGCAACTGTTTTCAGTCAACTTTGCATTCAGTTGAACTTGTCCCTACATCAAGACTTAATGAGGAAGATTTTTTTTCTGAACAAATTCTTCATAACTAATTAATAGTGCGGACCATAAAAATCTGTTCATTTTTGTGAAGCATAAAAATAAAGTGAAATCTGTCAAATAATGATAAAAACAATAGTTAACACTTAATACATGTTTATTAGGTGTCTGGCATTGTTCTGAATACTTTATAGGGATTAACTTATTAACTATTATAATCATTGTGAGAACTAATAGTTATTCTTATTTACAGATAAAGTAACAGAAGCACATAGAGGTTAAGTATCTCTGGGAAGATACTTTCGTGGTGAGACTAGGAAACATTTGACACTGCAATTTACAATGCAGCAACTCTGATTCAGAGCCAGCCTTTTAGACTCTGCTGCAGGAGGCCATCTTTTTTTATTTTTACCATAGAAACTTATTAGACAGAAGAGCATTCTGTAAACACTAGAAATACTGCAAACCAGCAAGGTCTCGATCTCAGCACTGGGAGGGCGACAAGAAAACAAATGCTTTTAGTTGTAAGCCACCAAGTTTTCACTCAGTAAATAAAATCCCAAACTTGGCTGTGATTTCTTGGCTCCGAGCAATTTCCAAGTCCTTAAACTCATATCAAAGTGAACTCTTAAAGCAGTAAGACTGCATCCTTCCTACTGTCCCTTTAAGTTGTGACCAAGATAGATATTGGACAAGAGAGATCCTCCTAGAGATCAGGAAAGGGGCAACATGATTAGTTGACCAAGGAACTCCTTATAATGAAAGGGCGAGGAACCCTTATTATTTAAGCAAAGATTTGAATCATATTTTTATATTACAATCAAAAGCATCTTAACTTTGTATGATTGACTTTTGAACAATGCAAGGGTTAAGGGTAACAACCGTCAGCATAGCTGAAAATCCACATATAATTTATAATCAGTCCTCCATATATACAGTTCCTCCATATGCGTGTTTCATCTGTATCTCTCCAGTTCTGTATCTGTGGATTCAACCAACCACAGATAATGTAGCACTGCAGTATTTACTATTGAAAAAATCTGCATGTAAGTTGGACCCGCACAGTTCAAAGCTGTATTGTTCAACAGCCAACTGCAAGTGGTCTCACATATTAATATGCATTTGTAAACTGTAGTAATTATAATAAAGGAGAAATGGAAGGTAATATGAAGACATATCTGAAGTATGATTAGAATTTCACATTGTGAAGTAGATATGGGCAGGATGGTTCATGGATCATAGCACCCAAATAAAAGAAATTGGAGCTTGAAGACAGGGAGTAACACTTTTGGAGGGAGAATAAAGTAAGACCAGAGGTGTAGGGAGGAGCAAAAATGTGTTCTTTTTTATGAAAGAAAAGGTATGTCTGGAGTAAGTAAATAGTATAGTCAGAATTCTTTAAGGACAATTAAATAGTTAATTGATAATGACTGAACCCACATGATGAAATAATCATGTCTAATTTCATAAATAATTAACTTATGCAAAATAAGCAATTTTAAAAGTTAAGAGAGTAGTTGCCATTTCTGCTTTGATCACTGTCATATCCAAGCAGATATGGAGCTGGTCTAGCAGAATAACTGGAGTGTAGCAGGAACTCAACACTCTTAACCAAACGAGTAACTGAATTAATATACATTATGTCTCTGATAGTAGTGTAGAATCCCACTAAATTTAGGAAAATGTCCTTTTGCTAGGAGCTTCTGAATCCTTTTTTTTTTTTAATTTGACCTAGGATAATTGTTCTTTGGATTAAAATTTTTATTCCAACTACAAGGTTTTTTTTGCTTTTGTTTTTATGTTTCCATATGCAAGTTCTCAAAGTTCAAGACTTTTTATAAAAGGCTTCAATTAACATTTTTATAACTCTAGACTAGGAACCTCTAAAATTAATTACGCATAATTTAATTTTCCTTCAAAACATACTCTGCAAGTGATGAATGTAGTTGCTGGCAACTTGTTTGTACTGTGTTGCTGCTGTTTATATTTTTGAGTAGCAGGGAGTAAAGGGATTCTATATTTTTAGCAAGAAGAAAACAAAGGACTTAATTTTAAAGTGAAAATGAGAGCCCCTCAATCTTTAAGGTGGATAGCAGATCCAGGTGAATTTTCTGAATCATGCTTTATTCCTATTTTCTCCACCTTCTTGACCCTAAATCAATGATGCCTCATCACATGTGTCCATTCTCACTTCTTCCTGTTAGAAGCAATGTAAAACCATGATGTAGGAATATCTGAAATACTCTGGCCATAAAGGATTCCTATTTTTTTAAGAAGCAAGACAAATCTTGTTTAATATAAAATAATAACCAAAAGCTTATTAATGTAGTTGGGAGGCTTAGCATTAAAGAGATAAAATAAAATCTAAAAAGCACAAGAAAAAATATTTTTTAAATAAAAAGCACAAGAATATACTAAAACAATTAAAAGAAAAAAGAAACCTGGCAGGTTTGACACCAATTAGAAGTTCTAGATATTAAAAATAGCCATTTAAAAATATCAAAAAATGGTTGAAAAAGCAGATTAGACTAAAAGAAATATAGCACTAATAAATTATGTAATATATAATAAATATGAATAAACTACTCATAATAGAGCAGTAAGAGACAAAGACAAGAAAAATATGAAAGAAGTTATGAAAGAGGATAAGAGGGCTTCCCTAAGGGCACAGTGATTAAGAATCCACCTGTCAATGCAGGGGACACAGGTTCGAGCTCTGGTCCAGGAAGATCCCATATGCCGCAGACCAACTGGGCACATGAGCCACAACTACTGAGCCTGCACTCTAGAGCCTGTGAGCCACAACTACTGAAGCCCACAGGCCTAGAGCACATGCTCTGTAACAAGAGAAGCCACTGCAGTGAGAAGCCCACACACTGCAACAAAGAGCAGCCCCCACTCAATGCAACTAGAGAAAGCCCGCACGCAGCAATGAAGACCCAACACAGCCAAAAATAAATAAATAAATTTATTTTTTTAAAAAAGAAAGAGGATAAGAAATAGGAAAGCTGGGATGAGAAGTACCAAGATATATCCTCTAGGAATACCAGGAGAAAATGAAAAGAAAGGGCAAGAGGAAATTTTTGTGAAAATAATGGCAGTGAAATATTTACAAGTTATGAAATATCTAACACTCCAGTTCAAGAAATATAATAAAACTAAATCTCAAGCAGTAAATAAACAAATACACTCAAAGATAAGATATGTCAAGGTTAACTTTAGTCACCCAAGAGAAATGAAAGATTATAAAAGCAGCCTAACAGAAAAGACAATTTATTACCTACCCTAAAAAAGCACAACAAATGAACCGAGAGGTGACTTCTTCACAATGAAGATATAATACTCAATTTAGAATTCTATACCCAGCTACCATATCATTCAAGAGTGAGAATAAAATAAAGAAAAATTAAAAAAAATATAACTTCATTGAAAGTATGTGTATGTGTGAACTTCAAGAAAACTGAACCCAGAACAAAATAATCTGAAGAAAAAGAGCAATGATGATGAGGATGAAAGGTAAAAACATAAATGAACATAAAGATTGACTAAAATTCAATAATGATAAAAATTACCAATCACCAATTTGGATTATATAAAACAAAGTGAGTGGGCTTCCCTGGTGGCGCAGTGGTTGAGAGTTTGCCTGCTGATGCAAGGGACACGGGTTCGTGCCCCGGTCTGGGAAGATCCCACATGCCGCGGAGCGGCTGGACCCGTGAGCCATGGCCGCTGAGCCTGTGCGTCCGGAGCCTGTGCTCCGCAACGGGAGAGGCCACAGCAGTGAGAGGCCCGCGTACCGCAAAAAACAAAACAAAACAAAAAAACAATGTGAGCAAGGGAATGGGGAAAGATCAGAGTAAAAGTGTGCTAAGATCTTTGTACAATTAGGAAGAGGGTATGGATATTAATTAACTTTAGATTTCTGAGTGCACTGTACATGCTAAAAATTTGAAAAGAATAACTAAACTAATGAAAATGGAGTATGTTACTTCCAAAGTCACAGAGGGAATTGAGAAAAAAAAGAAAACAAATAGAAAATTAAAGTACAGAGTCTTAAATAATGTAATAATAATCCAAATATATCATTTATGAAAATAAATTGATTACACTTTCTAGTTTAAAGACAAAGATACTTAGACAGGTTTTAAGTAATCAAGTTATATATTCTTCTTCTATTACGATCAAACAGACCTACCACCTTGCTTATAACAGTTTAAATCTGAAAAGAAAAAAATAATAATAAATAAAACAAATAACTGAAGGCAGAATTTTAAAGGAGCCAAATTTGAAAGAACAGACCAGAATGAAATGGATTTACTCTTTATATTGGTTAAGTTTGTGGGTGACTGAAATCTTCACAGCATGCACAGAATATTAGGAAACAGAAATTTATAGAAAACCTTGCTATGTTTCTGGCCTGAGGAACAAAAAATCAAAGTTATGGATAACTAGAGCCACTATGGGAGATTTCCAGAAAAGAAAGAGCCAGATAAAGAAAATCCCAAATTCTGTGTGTTAACTCTGTCAGGCTCTAGTTTAAGTATGTGTATGTGGGGCAAAAGCAAACAGTTCAGTTTATGATAAAATAACTGGCCTGCTATATGAACTGACTTCCAACAGACAAATTTTACAGTCTAAGTCCACAAAGTTAATTGCTTGGTAAATAATTTAAAAAATATTTTTCAAGGTGTATATCATAATCCAGAGATTCAATGATATAACATTCACAATATTCAGGACACAGTACAAACTGCTCAACATACAAAGAATAAGGGAAATGAGACTCACTCCAAGGGTATTATTCAAAGCCAATCCCAAGATGACACAGATATTTGAATAAGTAGACAAAGATGTAAAGTCAGTGTACAAGTATGCCTTATGAGATAAAGAAAAATATGCTGGCAATAAATGTAAAGAACACAAAATCTCTGGAGAAATAGAACTAAATGAATATTTTTTAATTAAAAAATACAATATTGGGTTCCACATGGAAGAAGCTTGGAGTCACCACTTCATTCTAACAAGTAAACAACTGAACAGAATGAAAAATAAATAACTCTTCCTGGATCAATATAAGAGGGGAGGATACAGGGCCAACTGTTGCCCCCAAGATTGGACAATCAGACAACAAATACAGAAAGTCACAGCTTATCAGAGCAGACACTCAGGCGAAACCAGAGAGGGAATCAGTGTTGGTGCAGGAAAACTTAAACTGTAATTGACAAGTTGCTGAAAGCTTAAAGTGGACAACTCTGAGAGTTAAAAACTCCAGGGGAGCCCAGCCAGAGGTGGGAGGGAGTGCACAATATTGTGATATTTACCTCCAGTAACTCAACCAGGTTCCCACAGTAAATTATGGAGAAAATTCCCCTCCTGTTTCTCACATGGGGAGAGGAAAAGAAACCATTTTGAAATATACCAGAGCACTCTGCTTTTCTTCACAAGGCCTGCCCTCAAGGAAAACTAGGTAAACAGAGCTAAACCTGCTAGGTATTATCAGAGCCTAACTGACCTGAAGGAAGGGATATACCCAAGTCCAATGAGCTCTAGCCATTTTTGCCTCCCCTAGGCAGGGGAGAAGAAAAATGGATAAACACTTGTGAAGTTCACTATCCAGAGAAATGGGCTCACTAAAAGACTGAGTCCTGACTATAGGACTATGGAATGCTTCCCTACCCCAGCCCTTTACCACCACATTACTAACAGTCTATTTATGGCAGCTCCTTTCACCCAGTACATCAGGTCCAGCTAACAAGAAAAAAATACAAGACATACTAAAAAGCAAAAAATAAAACCACAGTTTGAAGAGACAGAGCAAGCATCAGAACCAGACATGACAGGGACGTTGGAATTATCAGACTAGGAATTTAAAACAACTATGATTAATATGCTAAGGGCTCTAATGGATAAAGAAGACAGCATGCCAGAACAGATGGGCAATGTAAGCAGAGAGACGAAAATCCTAAGAAAGAACCAAAAAGGAATACTAGAGATAACACGTTGTAACAGAAATGAAGAATGCCCTTGATGAGGTTATTAGTAGATTAGATACGACTGAGGAAAGTATCTCTGAGTTAGAAGATATAGCAGACAGAATCCTTGAAAACTAAAAAGAGAACAAAGACTGAAAAAACAACAGCAATTCCAAGAACTGGGGGGCAATTACAGAAGGTGTAACATATATAATGGGGATGCCAGAAGAAGAAGACACAGAGGAAAAACACAGAAGAAATATTTTAAACAATAATGACTAAGAATTTCTCCCAAATTAATGTCTGTCAGACATCAACCACAGATCCAGGAAACTTATAGAACAGTGACCAGGAAAAACACCATGGAAACTAAACCTAGGCAAATAGTCTTCAAACTAGAGAACACTCAAAAGAAAAAATCCTGAAAGAAGCCAGAGGAAAAACACATGCTACTAAAGGGAAACAAAAATAAGAATTGCATCTAACGTATCCTCAGAAACCATGCAAGCAAGAAGAGAGTGCATAGATATTTAAAGTGCTGAAGGAGATAACTACAAACCTAGAATTCTGCAAAATTATCCTTCAAACTTGGAAGAGAGATATAGAATTTCTCAGGAAAAATATTAAGGGAATTTTTGACCTGGCTTGCAAAAAATGTTAAAAGAATTTCTTCAGAGAGAGGTAAAATAATATTGGTCAGAAACTCAGATCTCCATAAAGTAAGAAAGAGCATCAAAGTGAAGTTAAAATAAAAACTTTTATTTTTCTTAGTCTTAATTAATCCAACAGATAACAGTTCAAAAAAGTAATGCTAACAATGTCTTGGATTATGAATATTTATGTATTTATCAAATGTATACATTATATTACATATATTACATATAATATATATTATCAAAAGTATATAAAAAAATACTATTTGAGAAGACTACCAAGAGACAAATTTTATAGTTTAGCATATGCGGTTGACCCCTGAGCTGTGTTGATCCACTTATATGTAAATTTTTCTCAATAAATAAATACTACAATACTACATTATGGTAGGTTGGTTGAATCCATGGATGTGGAACCACAGATACAGAGGGCTGACAGTAAAGTTATACACAGATTTTCAACTGTGCAGAGATTTGTGGCCCCTAACCCCCTCATTGTTCAAGGGTGAATGGTAGAGAAAGATAGATAAGTAGATAGATAGATTTATGTATGCTTATATTTAAATGAAATGAATGACAGCAATGATACAAGAGACAGAAGAAAAGAATTAGGATTTTGTCATTTTAGGCACCTACACTCTCTGTGACATGGTATAGGGTTATTTGAAAGTAAAATTTTTGGAGAGAAAAATAATAATAAAAAATAGAGCAGAAATCAGTGAAATTGAAAACAGAAAATCAATAGAGAAAAATCAATGAACCCAAAAGTTGGTTCTTTGAAAAGAGCAATGAAATCAATGTTTCTAGCCAGGCTAACTAAAGAAAAAAAAAAAAAAAAGAGTGAGGACATCACTACAGGTCCTAAGGGCATTGAAAGGATCAAAAGGAATATTATGAACAACTCTTAACGCTCACAAATTTGATAACTTAATGAACTGGACCAGTTCCTTAAAAAACACAGTCTGCCAAAACCACATAAGAAGAAATAGACAATCTGAATGGGTATATGTCTATTTTTAAAAACTCAATCAACAACTAATAACCTTCCAAAACAGAAAGTACCAGGCCCAGATGAGTTCACTGGTAGAATTTAATTCTACCAAATAGTTAAGGAATAAATTACACCAATTATCTACAATCTCTTTCAGAGAATAGAAGCAAAGAAAATATTTTCTAACTCATTCTGTGATGCTAGCATTACTCTCACACCAAAACCAGACAAAGGCATTAAAAGAAAAGAAAAGTACAAACCAATATCTCTCATGAACATAGATGCAAAAATCCTCAACAAAACATTAGCCAATTGAATCCAACAATGTATAAAAAGAATTATACACCACGACTAATTGGGATTTATCACAAATATCCATGGCTAGAAAACCATTTGAAAATCAGTTAATGTAATCCATCACATCAACAGGATTAAAAAGAAACATTACATAATCATACCAAGCGATGCAGAAAAAGCATTTGACAACATCAAGCGCTCATTCATGATTTACAAAACTCAGTAAACTAGGAAGAGAAGGGAACGTCCTCAACTTGATAAAAAATTATCTATGAAAAACCCACAGCTAACCTCATACTTAATAGTGAGAAATTCAAAGCTTTCCCACTAAGATCCAGTACAAGCGAGGATGTCCTCTCTCACCACTCCTTTTCAACATTGTACTGGAATTTCCAGCTAATATAACAAAAGAAGAGAAAATAAAAGGTATACAGATTGGGAAGGAATGAATAACTTGTCATTGCTCACAGATGACATGATCATCTATGTAGAAAATCCAAAAGAATTGACAAGAAAACTTCTGGAAGTAATAAGCAATTCTGGCAAGGTTGCAGGATACAAAATTAATATACAAAAGTCACTTTCCTGAATACCAGCAATGAACAACTAGAATTTGAAATTTAAAACACAATACCACTTACATTAACATTTATAGGTTTGTATGAGGGAAACTACTGATGAATGAAATCAAAGAACTAAATAAATAAAGGAAAAGATATTTCATGTTCATGAATAGGAATACTCAATATTGTCAAGATGTCAATTCTTTTCAACTTGATCTACAGATTTAGTGCAATCTTAATCAAAATCCCAGCAAGTTATTTGATGAATATCGACCAGCTAATTCTAATTATATGGAGAAGAGAAGACTCAGAATAGCCAACATATTATTAAAGAAGAACACAATTGGAGGACTGAAACTACTTGATTTTAAGATTTACTATAAAGCTACAGTAATCAAGACAGAGTGCTATTGGCAAAAGAATAGACAAATAAATCAGTGGAATAGAATAGCAAGCCCAGAAATATACCCACATAATCAGAATCAATTAACTTTTGACAAAGGAGCAAAGACAAGACAATGGAGAAAAGATCATCTTTTCAACAAATGATGCTGGAGCAACTGGGTATCCACACACACAAAAAAAGAAAAAATGAATCTAGACACAGACCTTATTTCTCTTACAAAAATTAGGGCCAATGAGATCACAATACTAAATGTAAAATTCAAAACTATAAAACTCTTAGAAGATAATATAGGAGCAAACCTGGATGATATTAGGTATGGTGACGACTTTTAGATAAAACACCAAAGCATGGTCCATGAAAGAAATATGGATAAGAGCTGGACTTCATTAAAGCTAAAAACATCTGCTCTGCAAAATACAATGTCAAGAGAATGCAAAGGCAAACCAAAGAATGGGAGAAAATTTTGCAAAAAACATAACTGATAAATACTTGTTATTAAAATATACAGAGAATTCTTAAAACTCAATAATAAGAAAATAACTACCCAATTAAAAATAGGCCAAAAACTTTCATGGACAACTCACCAAAGAAGATATACAGATGGCAAATAAGCACATGAAAAGATACCCTAGGTCATATGTCATCAGAGAAATGCAAGGTAAAACAACAATCCACTATCACTACATACCTATTAGAATGGCCAAAACCTAGAACACAGAAAACACCAAATGCTGGTGAGAATGGAGAGCAACAGGGTCTCTTATTTATTACTGGTTGGAATGTAAAATGATAGAATCACTCTGGAAGTCAGTTTGGTGGTTCCCTATAAAACTAAACATACTCTTACTATATGATTACTATATGGTTACTATATGATTCAGCAGTTGTACTCCTTGGTATTTACCCAAAAAAAGTTAGAAACTTGTGTCCATACAAAAACCTGCACGCGGATGTTTAAAGTAGCTTCATTCATAATTGCCAAAATCTGGAAGCAACCAAGATGTCCTTCAGTAAGTGTGTGGATAAATAAACTGGTACAGCCAGACAATAAAATATTATTCAGTGCCAAAAAATAAATGAACTATTAAGCTATGAAAATACACGAAGGAAACTTAAAGGCATATGACTAAGTGAAAGAAGCCAATCTGAAAAGGCTACTTACTGTATGGTTCCAACATTATGACATTCTGAAAAAGGCAAATCCTTGGAGAGATTAAAAAGATCACTGGTTGCTAGGGGTTAGGGATGGGGGAGCAAGGGGTAAATAAGTAGAATGTGGAGAATTTTTAGGACAGTGAGAATACTCTGTATTATGCTATAAAGAAGGATATGTGCAATTATATGTTCATGCAAAGCCATACAATGTACAACACCAAGAGTGAATCATAATATAAACTATGGATTTGGGGTGATTATGATGTGCTGATGTGAATTCATCAGTTGTAACAAATGTATCACTCTGGTGAGGAGTATGGATAATGGAGGATGCTATGCTTGTGTAGGGGTGTTACCGAACCCAGGTCCAGCTGCTCTCCGCTTGAAAGCCAATTCTCGAGAGACAAGTGTTGGTAGGAAAGGAAAGGATGCTTTATTTCAGAGGCTGGAAACCGGCGGAGGGGTGGGAGGGCAGACGCCTGTCCAAAGGCCGACTCCCCCCATCCCCTGACAATCAGGGGGCAAGAGCTTTTATAGACAGAGGGAGGGGGCTACATGCAGAAACAGCACAGGCAGCTCTGATAGTCATCTTGAAATTGGTCATCAGTGGTCTGACCAGCGTCACCTCAATTGTTTTAGGTACAGTTAATCTTCATTTCCAGGGTCGGTTTGTTCCCATTTCTTTGAGGCCAATTCTTGGAATTGTGGCAGCTTATGTCATGGCTACAGCCTGGTCATCATGTAGTTAACTTCTTCCACCAGGTAGAGGTTTCAGTATCTATAAGACAGCTCACAGGATATGACTTAGAATATTATCTACAGCCCTTAAGGAGGAATGAAAGGTCCTTGACTTTGCTTAATGACTAAACTATTATTATTTGGTCTCCTTTGACTGTTTTCCTTTGTTTCTGCATTTTCTCACTTCTCTGATTAAACTTACTTTTCGGCTAAGGTTTTTCCATAGACAAAAGGCAGGCTGAGGACATGGGGGTGGGGCAAGGACCACAGTGTCCTGCTCTGTTTCAGGGGCAGGGAGTATTGGTAAGTTCCCCTCAATTTTAGTGTCAACCTAAAACTGCTCTAAAAAATTTCTGTCTTAACAAAACATTGTAAATCAACTATACCCCAATAAAAAAAATTTTTTAAGTGTCTTAATAAGATGAAAGTTAAACAAAAAAAAAGTACGATATCCAGAATAAACAATTTACTGGGTGATTTTTACCAAATAGTGGAGAAAACAGGACCATTAGGATAAATCAATGGCAATTATCCAATATAAGGAACAGAGAGAAAAAGGATAGAGGGCAAGAAACCTTAGAGACAGTACAAGAGGGACAGTATTAGAAGTTCTAACATTGTTTTAACCATTAGGAAAAACAGTACAGAGCTTCTGTAAAAAATTAAGACTATAACTAACATATGACCTAACAATTTAACTCCACCACTGAGTGTATATCCAAAGGAAATGAAATCAGCACCTCAAAGACATATCAGTATCTCAATGAACATATTCATGTTCCTTGCAGCATTCTCCATAGTAGCTAAGATATGCAAACAGCATAAGTAGACCGAAGAATGGATACGGAATATGTGAAAAAATACTTCTTTTCATATATATAAATATAATTAATGTAAATATATATGGAATATTATTCAGCCTTAAAAAAAGAAGGAAATCCTGTCATTTGTGGAAACATAGATGAACCTTGGAAACATTATACTAAGTAAAATTAGCCAGACACAGAGAGAGAAATACTGTATGATCTCACCTATACATGGAATCTAAAAACGTCAAACTCATAGTGAATTTTGGAGATTATGGATACTTTCACTGTCTTTATCATGGTGATAGCTTCATGGGTATACACATATGTCAAAACTTATCAAGTTGTACATTTAAAAATAAAACTCTACAAGCAAAGTCACTGTGCTCAGGCTTTATAACAAGTTCAGTTAAAATATCAGATAATAAACAGTCTCTATTTTACAAATTGTTTCAGGAAATAGAAGAAATAATCCTCAAATCACTTAACAAGGCTAATATTATCTTGAAACATTACTAGAATAAGACAGCATGAGAACAGAGAAAGTTAAGTTATACCAAGATTTAGAGCAGATCGATACCTTGCCGTGGGTCCTCTGCTGAGCCAAAGGACTAAAAGGACATTCAGCAGCACCTCCTATGCAGTGAGATTTACGAGGGTCACTGAAATGCACTCTGGCTCCAGGGACAGGAGCAGACCTCAGCTCCTCCCGCTACATATGCTCCAGCTGCTCTACTCTGGAGGTTTACCAAGAAACCAACTGTTTAGAGACAATTTAATTGTAACGAGCCCTCATGGCTAAGTGGTCTTTTATTAGCCCAAGTGGAGTCCCATGCATGAGGAGAGGCTACCCTCCCCCAAGTTCCCTTCCAGTCCTTCCCTATTAAAGTGAAATATGGTTTTAATATAGTCACACCTGGGGGAAGTGCTCTCTAAGTCAGCAGTCCTGGATGCCCACCCTCCCCCATTTAGGACTGCTCCTATTTCTTTATTCCTCAGGGCTGGGTTTGGCAGATTTTTGAATGATTACATTAGTTTTAAAGTCAATAGAAACATCGTATATGAAAAGTGATGACTTCAGTCATAATTTAAGTCAAAAAAAAATGTTTAAATGCGGGGGTGGGGAAGAAACAACAAATAGCCCATAAAAACAAGTTTTAAAATTTCTTTATTCAGTATAAAAAATAAATCATAAATAATACATTGGGGAAATTGAAGGATAAATAACTCCATCAAATACTTGTTTTAATGTCTCCTGGGCACCTATAAGCATAGAAAAGTCTACAATGGACCAAAGCGTGTTAGTCTCAGTATCTGTGCATGGGTTGGGGGTTAGAAGGGCTATTAGTGAGAAAAAATCTTCCAGAGCTCCACTTTGATTTCTGAGGTAAATTAAGCTACCAGAGGTAGAAAGTAGAACTCATTCAATGAACATAACTCAGACAAGATATTTCATCAGCTCCCAAAAGAACTTCCCAACACTCTCACACTTGGACAAATCTAGTTGCCTGCATTGGGCAACTCAACAATATATTCCAATTGGTAAATCATTGTCTCCATTCTCAACCATGTTACAAAGGCTCAGAGCAGTAAATAACTTTGGAAAGGTCACAGAACTCTCATCTCTTGGACTCCAAATTCTGTGCTCTTCATATTTATGTTACAATAATCAGTGGGTGAGGATACACCCCCCTTTCTTTAGAATTTCTTGATCAGTCCTTAATCTGGAGCTGTCTTTGATATTTCCAGCCTCCTCCTGTATTTGAAAGAAGTCAAGAGTATGGCCAGAATGAGTCACTTAGTGGTTCCCCTCACTCCACATCTTGTATGATCAAATATCCCTTGGCATATTTGACATATTTAAATTCCTGAGGAAGTTGTTTCCACTGATCCATATCTTCAGTCCAGTATAAGTTTTATGGTTGCAAAGTTCAAAGTGTCACCCATTCTCCCCTTAAAATACCACAGGGCTTCATAGAGATCCAACTCTACAGGGACCAGCAAGTATCTTTGAGCTGTGCCTTGGGAAATTCACTGCAGTTTGCATTTCCTCCTTAAATAACTTGGCAGTTCTTGCTGCAGAGAAAGACCACAAGGCAAATGAGAAAAAAAAAAGACTGATGAAATCCAAGTACCTAAATCCACCAGAAAAGAGAGAGCAAGAGAGAGAAAGAAAGATCATGCTGAGAGTCAGAGAAATTTTTTTTGATTTACCATCAGAAATTTCAGGTCAAATTCACACTCCTTTTTCACACATTCATTTCAACCTTTTTCTTTTTTTGTTGTTGTTTCAAAAGTTGTTCTTTTTCTTTTTTTCCAGCTTTACTAAGGTATAATTGACAAATTAAAATTGTATATATTAAAGATGTACATGTGATGGTTTGATATATGCATACATTGTGAAAAGATTACAACAGTAAAGCTAATTAACACTCTATCACCTAACAGTTGTTTTGTTTTTGTTTTTTTTCTGGTGTGATGAGAGCATTGAAGATTGACTCTCTTAGCAAATTTAAAGTATATACTGCACTGTTAACCATATTCACCATGGTGCACCTCGGTTAGCTAGAACTGATTCATCTTCTGACAGTGTGTACCCTTTGACCAACCTCCTTCCATTTTCCCCATGCCACAGCCCTGGGAGCCACTGCTGCACTCCCTGTTTCTATGAGCTCTACCCTTTTAGATTTGACATATAATGAGATTATATAGTATTTGTCTTTCCCAGTCTGGCTAATTTTACTTAGCATAATATACTCTGGTTTCACCCATGTTGTCACATGACAGGACTCCTTTCATTTTTACAGCTGAATAATATTCATATATACATAAGTATAATGTGAGATATATATGTTTCACACTTTCTTTATTCATCTATTGACAGATACTAAGGCTGTTTCCGTACATTGGCGATTTTGAATAATGCTGCAATGAACATGAGAAGTGCAGATATCTCGATATTGTGATCTTATTTCCTTTGGCTATATACCCAGTAGTGGGATTGGTGGATCAAATGGTAGTTCTATTTGCAATTTCTTGAGGAAACTCCATTCTATCAAAAGGTGCCACTAAATAATTTTTAATATATTCACAAATATGTGTAACCATCATCACAGTCAATTCTGAATGTTTCATTACCTCAAAAAGAAGCTCTGTACCCTTTAAATATCACTCTCTTACCTCCCCACGTCCCCTGACCCAGCCCTCAGTAACTGTGCATCTGCTTTCTGTCTCTATAGATTTTTCTGTTCTGGACTTTCATAAGAATGAGTTCATATAATATGTGGCCTTTTGTGACTGACTTTTTTCACATAGCATAATGTATTCAAGTTTCATTTTTATTCCAGCCATCCTAGTGGGTGTAAAGTGGTAACTCATTGTGGTTTTGATTTGCATTTTCCTGATAGCTAATAATGTTCAGCTCTTTGCATGTTCTCATGGCATATACTTATCCATTATTTAAATATCAGAAATGTCTATTCAGATTCTTTACGCATTTTTTTTAAATTGGGTTAATTATATTTTTGTTATTGACTTTTTAGAGATTTTATATATCTTCTACATACAAGTCCCTAATCAGATATATGATCTGCAAATATTTTCTCCCATTCTGTGGGTTGTCTTTTCACTTTCTTGGTGGTGCCCTTTGAAGCACAAGTTTTGTTTTGATCAAGTCTAATTTATCTATTTTTTCTTCTTTTGCTGCTTATGCTTTTATTGTTATGCTTATGAATCCTTTGCAAATCCATTACAAAGATTTATCCCTGTTTTCTTTGAAGAGTTTTATAGTTCTTGCTCTTACATTGAAGGTTTTTATTCATTTTGAGTTAATTTTTGTATATGGTGTGAACAATTGACAAACTTTATTCAGTATAAATAGTTTTGGGGATCCTTACTGAAAATCAGTTGACCATAGATGTATGGTTTAGTTTCTGAACTCCCAATTCTATTATATATATATATTCTTGTGCCAGTACACACTGTCTTGATTCCTGATGCTCTGTATGAGTTTTGAAACTAGGAAATGTGAGTCCTCCTCTTTTCCTCTTCTTTTTTAGAATTGTTTTAGCTTTTCCACAACTCTTGCAATTTCATATGAATTTTGTAATTAGTTTATCAATTTCTACAAAGAAGTCAGATTGGATTATGGTAGAAATAGTATTGAATCTATAGATCAGTTTGAAGAGAATTGCCATCATAACAATGTTAAGTCTTCTAATCTGTGAAAATGTTTTCCCATTTATTTAGATATTTCTTTAAACAACGTATAGTTTTCAGAATGTAACTTCTGCACTTGTTTCATTAAATGTCCTATTATTTTTGATACTATTGTTAATGGAATTGATTTATTTTATTTGTTGTTCAAAGTGAGTGTATTAAAAAGGAATTAGGGTTTCCCTGGTGGCGCAGTGGTTGAGAGTCTGCCTGCCGATGCAGGGGACATGGGTTCGTGCCCCGGTCCGGGAGGATCCCACATGCCGCGGAGTGGCTGGGCCCGTGAGCCATGGCCGCTGAGCATGTGCGTCCGGAGCCTGTGCTCTGCAATGGGAGAGGCCACAACAGTGAGAGGCCGTGTACCGCAAAAAAAAAAAAATAGAAGGAATTAAATATTGTATATTGGTCTTGTATCCTGCAACCTTGCCAAACTCCTTTATTAGTTCTAATAGTTTTTAGTAGATTTGTAAGGATTTTCTATATATAGGATCAGGCCATCCGTGAATAGAACTAGTTTTAGTTCTTTTCAAATTTGGTTGTTTTTTGTTTCCCTTGACTAATTTATCTGGCTAGAACTCCCAATATAATGTTGAACAGAAGTAAGTGAAAGCAGACATTCTTCTTTTACCCAAGCTTAGAGATAAACTGTCCAATCTTTCACCATTAAGTACAATGTTAGTTCTGTGTTTTTCAAAGATGCTCTTTATCAGGTTGAAGCAGTTTCCTTATATTCTTAGTTTGTTATTCTTTTTTATTACAAAAGAGTTTTGGATCTTGTTAAATCTTTTTCTGCATCTATTGAGATAGTCATGTAATTTCTGTTTTTTGTTCTATTAACAAGATGTATTAAATGAATAGATCTTTCAGATTATAAATCAACCTTGCCTCACTAAGATAAATCCCACTTGGTCAAGGTGAAAATTTCCTTTTTTTTTTTTTTTTTTGGTGGTACGTGGGCCTCTCACTGTTGTGGCCTCTCCCATTACGGAGCACAGGCTCCAGACGCGCAGGCTCAGCGGCCACGGCTCATGGGCCCAGCTGCTCCGCGGCATGTGGGATCTTCCCGGACCAGGGCACGAACCCATGTCCCCTGCATCGGCAGGCGGACTCTCAACCACTGCGCCACCAGGGAAGCCCGAAAATTTCCTTTTATATGATGCTGGATTTGGTTTGAAAATATTTTGCTTAGGTTGTTGCCTCCATATTCATAAGAGATATTGTTCTGTTGTTTTCTTTTCTTGTGATGTCTTTGACTAGGTTTGGCATGAAGGTAATAGAATGAGTTGGGAAGTCTTTCCTTCTCTTCCATTTTTGGGAAGAGTTTGTGAAGAATAGAAATTAATTCTTCTTTTAATGTTTGGTAGAATGCAATGGTAAAGCTATTTGGTCCAGGGCTTCACTTTGTGGGTAGCTTTTTGTTTGTTTGTTTGCTTGTTTTGTTTTTCATACTTCAATCTCTTTACTTGTCATAGGTCTATTCATACTGTTTTGTTTCTTCTTGAGTCATTTTCGGTAGTTTGTGTATTTTTAGGCATTTGTCCATTTCATCTAATTCATTTTATATATTATTGTATGATGGTTCATAGTATTCCTTTATAATACTTTTTATTTTTCTAAGGTCAGTAGTTATGTCCCCTTTCAGTTCTGATTGTGTCCATTTGAGTCTCTTTTTTTCTCCTTTTTTTCTTGGTCAAGCTAGTTAAAGGCTCGTCAATTTTGTTGAGCTTTTCAAAAAAACAGCTTTTGGGTTTATTGATTTCTTTCTATTGTTTTCTATTCTTTTTTATTAATTTCTGCTCTAATCTTTATTATTTTTTTCTTTCTCTGGATTTATATTTAGTTTGCTATTCTATTCCAGGTGAATTCATGTGAAAGTTTTTTTGTTGTTGTTTGGTTTTTTTTGTGTGGTACGTGGGCCTCTCACTGTTGTGACCTCTCCCGTTGTGGAGCACAGGCTCTGGACACGCAGGCTCAGCAGCCATGGCTCACAGGCCTAGCCACTCTGTAGCATGTGGGATCTTCCCGGATTGGGGCACGAACCCGTGTCCCCTGCATCAGCAGGCAGTCTCTCAACCACTGTGCCACCAGGGAAGCCCCATGTGAACGTTTTGATTATTGATTTGAGATCTTTCTTTTTTCTTACCAAAAGATTTCACAGCAATAACTTTCCCCTAAGCACTGCTTTAGCTGCATCCCATAAGTTCTGGTACATTGTATCTTTATTTCCATTCATCACAAAGTATTTTCTGATTTCTCTTTTGATTTTTTTCTTTTTCCGTTGGGTATTGAGAAATATATTATTCAATTTTCACGTGGGTTACCCGTATTTTCCCGTTTTTCTAATTTCATTCAGTTGTTGTCAGAGATTTGTATTATTCCTATTCTTTTAAATTTACTGAGGTTTGGTTTATGATGTATCATATGGTCTATCCTGTAGAATGATGCATGTTCACTTAAGAAGAAAGTACATTCTATTATTGTTGGGTAGTGTGTTCTATGGATATCTGTTAGGTCCAGTTAGTTTACAGTGTTGTTAAGTCTTCTATTCATTTGCTGATTTTTTTTCTTGTTGTTCTATCCATTATTGAAAGTGGAGTACTGAAGTTTCTAACTATTATTCTTGAATCATCCATGTTTCCCTTCATTTCTGTCTGGTTTTGCTTCATGTATTTTGGTGCTCTGTTATTAAATACACATGTGTTTATAATTGTTATATCTTGCTGATGAAATGACACATTTTTATTATAAAATATTACTCCTTATCTCTTGTGACATTTTTCATTTTAAAGTCTATTTGGCTGATAACAGTATGGGCAGTCCAGCTTTCCTGTGCTTGCTGTTTGAATTATATGCCTTTTTCTATCCTTTTACATTACATCTATTTGTGTCCTTGAATCTAAAGTGTGTATCCTGGAGACAACATAGAGTTGGATCATATTTTTCATTTAGTCTAACAGTCCCTGCCTTCTAATTGGATTGTTTAACTTATTCACATTCATGTTATTATTGATATAGTTGGATTTATGTCAGCCATTTTACTTTTTGTCTTCTAACTGTTGCATGCCTTTTTTGTTTCCTGTTTCTAATTTGCTGCTTTATGTTACATTGAGTAAATATTTTTTAGCATAGTATTTTAATTCCAATTACAATTTTTTCAATATATTTTGGGTTTTCTTAGTGGTTGCTCTTAAGTTCACTATACATGTATTAAATTATAATAATCAGCTACACATTTATATTAGCTTAATTCCAGTGATATGTTGGTTCATTACCCCTATATGTCTCTACTTCTTCTTCTTTTTGTTGTATTATATTATATATAATGATGCATTATGTATGATAAATAATATATAAGCTATAAATAAAATATTATATATATTAATGTTACAAACCCCAAAATATATTGTTATAATTATTAGTTTACCGTCTGTCACTGTTTCCATAGTCCACTACCACTTTGCTCCCACCCACTTCCTTTGTATCATTATTGGCAAAAGTATTACACATATGTTGCAATTCTATATGCTGTAGGCCTAAGAGTACATTATATACATACATAATAGAGTTATTCCTCGTCCCCATAGTGCTAGGGCTCTGATATTGTTTCTCAGGGAGGTGCAGTTTTGGGTATGCCCACAGTCACCCTGGGGTGGCAGTGGTACTGGGAGGGTTCTCTTAATCTCTTTCCCTGACCACACTCTGCTGTTAAACTTCACTAATTGCCAGCTGATGGTTTTATTATCTTCAACAATGTTCTGGAGTAAATATTTCTCTGTAAATTAATCCAATCAAAGGGTGGCCCTTTGGAAAGAATAGTTTCTGAGGTCAGTGTTTTATATTTGTTCGGGTGTCAGGAGGGCTCCTCCCAGCTGTTTGATTCCCAGTTTCTCTACTGCAAACTAGTCAGCCTACAGTCTAGGGTTGTATCTTCATCAGATACATGAATGTCCTTCCAACTGCCTTTCACCACACTGCCACTGGTCCTGAGAGTGCCTTCAGGATTAAACTGTTTTATCCTCATTTGCAAATGAAGTCAGTTCCTTTGGGAAAAGATCAAGAGCTATCTGATTTATGGTCTGCTTCTTCCCCCTGACAAAAATCTCTGAGCCAGGACTCTGGAGCCGGGGGTGGAGAATATTCAGTCTTTTCTCTGAGTGACAGTTTCTTTCCAAGAGCTGAAAACTCAGTGGAGAAAGAGGCAGCAGCCTGAGATCTTCTCAACTTGCCTCTCCTGGCACGGATCCACTGCTTCAAAAACGAAGGGAAGAAGTATCAGGGCCCCAGGATTATCAGTATGTGATGTGCAGTGCAGAGCCTTCATTTCACAAGTGGAAGTTGAGAAGAAGGAGGAAGCCCCCGTCTCTCAACTATGCACCAAGAACATAGCCTCAGCAACGGGCAGCGAGTATCAGGATGAGAAATTCTGAAGTCCTACTTCTCTTGGCATAAAGCCCTTTGGCTGACAGCTGGGTCAAGAAGGAGCCCTGTATTCTTGGCTGCAGAAGTCTGGAGCAGAATCTCCACCTCACCACGCAGGAAGGTGGGAGAGAAGGAGCAGCCTTGGTTCCAAAAAAGAATTTGAAGAAGAATAGACACATGTATATGTATAATTGAATCACTTTGCTGTACAACTGAAACTAACAACATTGTTAACCAACTATGCCCAATATAAAATAAAAATTTTAAAACAAGAAAAATAAAAGTCTCTTGAGGCTTCCCTGGTGGCGCAGTGGTTGAGAGTCTGCCTGCCCATGCAGGGGACACGGGTCTTCCCGGTCCGGGAAGATCCCACATGCCGCGGAGTGGCTGGGCCCGTGAGCCATGGCCACTGAGCCTGTGCATCCGGAGCCTGTGCTCTGCAACAGGAGAGGCCACAACAGTGAGAGACCCGAGTACCACACACACAAAAAAAAACAAAAACAAAAAAAACAGGCTCTTGTCTTTCTTACAGAATTTTTATAGATTTTCTTAGATGTTTTTCCTTCATTTTCTCTTTGCTTTTAGGGCAAACATCATAGGTCTTAAATGGCTCTTTTTTATAATTTTCACAACATTCACTGAGGTATGGGTCGATGGAACTCCTCATGTTATTATGCAGGAGACCAATTTTTCATCTTACCATCTCATCTCATTAATTTTACATCATAGCACTTGTCACTGTTATACTAGTTATAATATATAAATCTAGCACCTAGGTATATGTTCTCATAGTTTGAATATTATTATGTATTTTGTTTATTGCCTCTCTGCCCCTATACACACAAAAATGTAAGCTCCATGAAACTCAAACCAAAAATCTAGCCTCAGAAGATTTTCCTCAGAGGTTTGAGAGGAGAATGGCATCCATGATACAAAGTAGAATATGATAAAACAAAGACTATCAGAGAATAAGAAAGAACTCTTGAAAATTCAACATTAAAAAAAATTACAGACCAATATCACTGATGAATATATGCAAAAATCCTCAACAAAATACCACCAAACAGAATACAACAACACATTAAAAGGATCATACACCATGATCAAGTGGGATTTATCCCAGGGATGCAAGGATTCTTCAATATACACAAATCAATTAATGTGATACACCATATTAACAAATTAAAGAATAAAAACCATATGATCACCTCAATAGATGCAGAAAAAGCTTTTGACAAAATTCAACACCATTTATGAAAAAACTCTCCAGAAAGTGGGCATAGAGGGAACCTACCTCAACATAATAAAGGCCATATATGACAAACCCACAGCAAACAATCTCAATGGTTAAAAACTGAAAACATTTCCTCTAAGATAAGGAACAAGACAAGGATGTCCATTCTCACCACTATTATTCAACATAGTTTTGGAAGTTCTAGCCATGGCAATCAGAGAAGAAAAAGAAATAAAAGAATACATATTGGAAAAAAAGTAAAACTGTCATTTTTTGAAGATGACATGATACTATACATAGAGAATCCTAAAGATGCTACCAGAAAACTACTAGAGCTAATCAATGAATTTGCTGAAGTTGCAGGATACAAAATTAATGCACAGAAATCTCTTGTATTCCTATACACTAATGATGAAAAATCTGAAAGAGAAAGTAAGGAAACACTCCCATTCATCACTGCAACAAAAAGAATAAAATACCTAGGAATAAACCTACCAAGGGAGACAAAAGACCTGTATGCAGAAAACTATAAGACACTGATGAAAGAAATTAAAGATGATACAAACAGATAGAGAGATATACCATGTTCTTGGATTGGAAGAATCAATATTGTGAAAATGACTATACTACCCAAAGCAATCTACAGATTCAATGCAATCCCTATCAAACTATCAATTGCATTTTTCACAGAACTAGAACAAAAAATTTCACAATTTGTTTGGAGACACGAAAGACCCCAAATAGCCAAAGCAGTCTTGAGGGGAAAAAACAGAGCTGGAGGAATCAGACTCCCTGACTTCAGACTATACTACAAAGCTACAGTGATCAAGACAATATGGTACTGGTACAAAAACAGAAATATAGATCAATGGAACAGTATAGAAAGCCCAGAGATAAACCCACACACCTATGGTCAACTAATCTATGACAAAGGAGGCAAGGATATACAATGGAGAAAAAGACAGTCTCTTCAATAAGTGGTGCTGGGAAAACTGGACAGCTACATGTAAAAGAATGAAATTAGAACACTCCCTAACACCATACAAAAAAATAAACTCCAAATGGATTAGAGACCTAAATGTAAGACTGGACACTATAAAACTCATAGAGGAAAACATAGGAAGAACACTCTTTGACATAAATCACAGCCAGATCTTTTTTGATCCACCTCCTAGAGTAATGGAAATAAAAACAAAAATAAACAAATGGGACCTAATGAAACTTAAAAGCTTTTGCAAAGCAAAGGAAACTACAAACAAGATGAAAAGACAACCCTCAGAATGGGAGAAAATATTTGCAAATGAATCAATGGACAAAGGATTAATCTCCAAAATATATAAACAGCTCATGCAGCTCAATATTAAAAAAACAAACCCAATCCAAAAATGGGCAGAAGACCTAAATAGACATTTCTCCAAAGAAGACATACAGATGGCCAAGAAGCACATGAAAAGCTGCTCAACATCACTAATTATTAGAGAAATGCAAATCAAAACTAGAGTGAGGTATCCCCTCACACCAGTTAGAATGGCCATCATCAGAAAATCTACAAACAACAAATGCTGGAGAAGGTGTGGAGAAAAGGGAACCCTCTTGCACTGTTGGTGGGAATGTAAATTGATATAACAACTATGGAGAACAGTATGGAGGTTCCTTAAAAAACTAAAAGTAGAATTACCATATGATCCAGAAATCCCACTACTGGGCATATACCCAGAGAAAACTATAATTCAAAAAGACACATGCACCCCAATGTTCATTGCAGCACTATTTACAATAGCCAGGTCATGGAAACAACCTAAATGCCCATTGACAGACGAATGGATAAAGAAGATGTGGTACATATATACAATAGAATATTATTCAGCCATAAAAAGGATAAAAATTGGGTCATTTGTAGAGACGTGGACGGATCTAGAGACTTTCATACAGGTTGAAGTAAGTCAGAAAAAGAAAAACAAATATCATATAGTAATGCATGTATGTGGAACCTAGAAAAATGGTACAGAAGAACTGGTTTGCAGGGCAGAAATAGAGACACAGATGTAGAGCACAAACGTATGGACACCAAGGGGGGAAAGTGACAGGGGTGGTAGTGGTGTAATGAATTGGAAGATTGGGATTGACATATACACACTAATATGTATAAAATGGATATCTAATAAGAACCTGCTGTAAAATAAATAAATAAAATAAAATTCAAAAAAAAAAAGGAAAGAAAATAAATAAATAAATAAATATCCTGGAAAATTATTATATATGAGTTTGAGATCTCACTAGGCAAATTGATACTAGGAAAATGGAATTGGAAAGATGAAAAAAAATTGGAGTATCAACTCACAATATCCTATTGAGAACCAATAGGATTTTCAGGGAAAAATGGAAAAAGTATGAGAAATGCTACAAGTGTTTTTTTCTGTAATTCAAGAATATTTGTCACTTGATTGAAAGGTGACATTAAACACCCAGCAAACTATTTTTTAAACATCCAAACCATTGTATATTATTATGGAATTTCAGTATACCAGGGATAAAGAGAAGTTCTAAAATCTTACAAAGAAAGAAAATAAATGAAGAAAAAAGAGCCACAATCTGAGAATCAGAAATGAAAATATCTTCAGACTTCTCAGTAGCACTACTGTAAGCTAAAAGGAATTAGAACAAGGTCTTCAAGATTTTCAGTAAAACTGATTTTTAGGCTAAAATTTTATAATCACTACCCTAACACATCTGAGAGCATAAGAGCAATGTTTTCACATATTAAAAAAAAAAGAAAGTCTAAAAACAAACTAAAAAATTTTAAAGCAAAAGCCTAATTCCCATTCTTGCTTTTCTGGAAAAGTTGATGAAAATATGACCCATCAAAATAAGAGACCATATGAAGAAAGTGAATAAAGGTGTTCATCCATCATAGATGAGCAGTAAGAGAGAGTCTAAAATTGGTAAAAATTATATCTACGTAAAGTACCAGGATAGGAGCTGTGCAATAGGCCTTTAAAAAAGGCCAGTCTAAGTTAAAACCAGAGGACTGTGATTTCTATAAGGAGGATCTTCAGGAGGGAAATTGAAGCTGTAACCTTTTCAGGTTGGATTGACCATGTGGAAAATTTTATAAAGTTATAATTTAAAAAAAAATGAAGGAGCCCATTTAAGACTCTAGGTATGCACATCTGTTAAAAGACTGCTATCCAAAATATACAAAGATCTTTTAAAGCTCAATAATAAGAAAAAAAGATTTTAATGGGCTAAACACTGTAAAAGATACCTCATCAAAGAAGATATACAGATGGCAAATAAGTATATAGAAAGATACTCCACACCATATGTCATCAGAGAAATGCAAAATTAAAACAACAATGAGATATGATTACACAGCTATTAGATTGACCAAAATCCAAAACACTGACAATACCAAATGCTGTCAAGGATGTGGAGCAGCAGGAACTCTCATTCATGGCTGGTGGGGATGCAAAATGGCACGGCTACTTTGGAGAACATTTTGGAGGTTTCTTATAAAACTAAACATATACTTACCATATGATCCAGCAATCACACTGCTTGGTATTTATCCAAAAGAGTTGAAAACTTATGCCTTACAAAATCCTGCACATGGATGTTTACAACATCTTTATTCATAATTGCCAAAACCTGGAAGCATCCAAGATGTTCTTTAGTAGATAAGTGGATAAATAAACTGATACTTCCAGACAATAAAATATTATTCATCACTAGAAAGAAATGAGCTATCAAGCCATGAAGAGACATGGAAGAACCTTAAATGCATATCACTAACGGAAAGAAGCCAATCTGAGAAGGCTACATACCGTATGATTCCAACTATATGACATTCTGGGAAAGGCAAAATGATGGAGACAATAAAAAGATCAGTGGTTGTCAGGGCTTGGGGGTAGGTGGAGGGATAAACACTCAGAGCACAGAGGAGTTTTAGGGTAGTGGAAATACCACAAAGAAGGACATGTCATTATACACCTCCCCAAACCTATAAAATGTATAACACCAGGAGAAAACTGGAATGTAAGTTGTGGAATTTGGGTAATTATGATGTGTCTACGTAAGTGTATCAACTGTAACTGATGAATCATTCTGGTGGGAGAGGTTGATAAAGGGTGAGGCTCTGCATGAGTGGGGACAGGGAAATCTCTATGCCTTCCTCTCAATTTTCCTGTGAACTGAAAACTACTCTTAAAATAATCAAGTATAGAAAATAAAGTATTTATACAGTTGACCCTTGAACAATGCAGGAGTTAGAGGCAGCCAACTTCCAGCTGTTGAAAATCCTGTATAACTTATAGTCAGCCCTCCGTATGCCAGATTCCTCCGTATCCCTGGTTCCCCTATACCTGTGGTTTCACATCCACAGATTCAACCAACCATGGATTGTGTAGCACTGTAGTGTTTGCTATTGAAACAAACAAACAAACAAACAAACAAAAAAACCTTGAATAAGTGGACCCATAGATATATGGATATACCTATGAATGAGACACAATGTATTCAGTGCACTAGAAGGTTAGTCAATAATCTGAGGATTTAGTCAACAAACATTTATACCAATAATTTGCAAAGCATGGCAATATATGGATTAAAATAATTTTGTAAAGTTTGTCTTCTTTTCCTTCAAGAAGTTTTCAGTGTAGTGGTGGGTGGAGAACAGAAATACTGTTAAAGATAAAAAAAAATTCAGGTGTGAATTGAGTCAGGGCCAGCTAACCTCAAGGTTTCACACTGGTACATGAATGGATGTTATGATGCATAAATGTTCCTGTAATTTTTTTTTATCAGTAACAGCAGCATCCTAAATACTAGAGCCCTAAGTAGTTGTCTTAGATCAGCAGAGTAAGTCTATTCCGAAATTAACACATAAATTTATTTAGGATAAGTGACTTAGCCTCTGTGCATTCCCCTGGAAGGTAAAAAGTCCATCCTAATAAAAAAGTAAAACAATATAGCTTAAAGGACCAATATCACAGGCGAAACATTTAATGCTCCAATGTTCCTTAGATTTTGAGAGTTAATAAGAAATGTCTGAAGTACCACAAAGCTGGCCTTCTTGTTAAGGTCCTTTGTAAAGATAAGCTGACACAAAAACACCTTTTTGGTCTTTGTCTTTGTCAAGATAAACTTCCTTTTTAGACAGATGGCAGATTGCTAAATGTCAGGTTGGCTTTGGGGCAGACTAATTCAGATGGTGTCAACATAAATAGGTGTTGACTTGTTGTGGAAAACCAAACTAGACCAAAACAAAGGCCAAATATTTTATTATAGGCAATCTTGCTTTCAGATCATATTTCCTGTGTTATTCATGCAGTTTCTTTTTTGTTATTACTATCAATATTTGCATGTAAACAGGATCTCTGTTGCTTAGCAATTTATTATTTTTGTTGTTCTTCTGTGTTGAAATTGTTTTAGTTTTCTAGTAGGGAAGAGAGCTATCTGAATTCTCTCTCATCTACAAAATTTATTTCATTTTCAAATCTGATAATGTTTGTTTTGGAACAATTCACTTAAATGTTCTTCAGACTTATATTTCTATTCCAATTGTCACCAGAAATGAGTTGAGAAGATCCTTGCATTTGGTCATTGTTGCTTTCTGCCTTTTCTTTTTTTTAATTTAATTTTTTTATTTTATTAATTTATTTTATTTTTTTTTATTTGGAATTACTCTATACCTACTTTAATCACTGAAGGTCCCTGGAAGGACCTTCACTAAGTATTTTTGGTAATTGAGATAAACTGGGGGAAAAACAGATTTCAGCAATAGGGAGCTGGCTAAATATGTTATTAAATTTATGATACAAATATACAATGAAACTATTGAGCTGTTAGCATTAAGATAGACCTAAATGTACTGAAATAGAAAAATGATGAGAATGTGTTAAAAAGTGTGTGTGGCAGGGGGAGGAAGCAAGTGGAAATACATATATGGTATAATCTCATTTATATATAAAATTGGGTTTAGGGAGAGTGTAGATAGAACTGCTTTTTCATTTTATACCCTCTGTTCTGTTAGTTGTAGGGTTTTTTCTTCCTACAATTGACTTACCACTTTTATAATTAAAAAAAATAATACTTAGTACAATTAAGAACAGGTTCTTATTGTCTCATTTTTGTAGTTTTTCTAATAGTTGTTATGATAGCTGTAGCAATATCAGACTGTAAAGTTATGAGAAGGCATTCTTAGCATTCTGCAAAGTGACAGACTTCAAGAGGATCCCTTGTCTCTCAGTAACTCTCACAGAATCTGTAAGATACCCAGGAAATGAGAACCCAGTGATTTGGGTTTAAATGATAACATCTTTCATTATGGAATATATGCCCCAAGGGTAGTGAATACTGGCTTTGGTGCCAGCAATAGGAAATGCAAGAACAAGATATTTGCACTTTAATATCATCCGTTTATCCTTTCTCATTCAAACGAAATAACGTTTAGGCATCTTAAATAACATGCGCAAATCAGCTCTTCAGCCACCCCAAAAATGCCCCTTTCCCCAAAAAAAGAATCAAAGCATCATGTCCAAACAGAAAAGTTTCCAGTCTATGTGAATGAACTCAGCTCAAACTCAACATAAATCTTTATCTACTAAACTGACACTACAGACGGACTTTCCACTGCTCCCTTCCCCTGTCTAGGTCACTCTGGTTTCTAAGCTGATTTAAGTTGACTAGAGGCATAAAGAACACCATGATGGTTGTACAATTCTCTGTTGGTCTTTGAATTTTGACAAAAGAGGGAAATAATGACTCTGGTTATTGTTCACTGTCAACAGTGTTTCTGAGATACACAGAATAAAATTTAGATCACTGGGCATCCCATAGAGAGAAGGGAGGCAGTGAGGCATTGTACAGAGAAATCTGGACTGAGTGTCAGCAGAATTAAGTTCTAGTCCTGGCCTTGTCAAACTGAGTGATCATAAGCAAGACATTATTTTTCTGGGATTTAATTATTTTATTATTTAAAATATGTGGAGGTGTTTTATGTTCCTTCCTATTTTATGAAAACTTGGTTCACGATGATTACACATGCTTTTGGTTGGCTGTCCCAAATGCCCTAGAAGTGGTACCACACTCAGGTCTGGTCTCCTGGGCATGGTATCTAGGTCTATAGTGAAACCTACCCTGCTACTTTCTACCCTTCTTGCTGTTAAGCTGTCATACTCAGTTAGACACAGTCAATTACCTTGCAGCTTATCTGCAATATAAATGCAATATAATTATTTTTCAGATCTGCTAAACCAGGTCTTGATAAGTTGCTTGCCAGATTGGGACAGGGTCCCTTCATCTCTAAAAAGATTGAATTGAAGTAAACAGCTCTTGAAGCCTCATTTTCCAATAAGACAGTATGCATCTATTTAAGAACTCTACATGTCTCAAAGCAAAATAATGACTAAAAATTAACAGTAGACATTTGAAGAAGAAATACAAAACTGAGGCATTGTCAGCTCTGCATCACGTGGCATTAACCTAGCTTTGGAGGTTAGGAGCATTCAACAGATTAAGAAATGTTATAGGAAAAATCCATCATCTAGAAGCAACAGTTGCCACACATCGGGGATCACCCCCTTGAGTCAGCCTGATGATTCATTATGGGGCCAGCTTGTTGCCAATATGACCATAAATAGATCATTCAACACTGCAACAGGAAGGTTATTTGATGTGCACTGAGCTAGGCGAGTGAAGGGGTCGGCTCCTGTTCTCTGATTGCCTTTTTTCTCTCTGTATTTCAGCAGCCTTCGTAAGCCTTCCTCACTCAGTAAAGCCTCCGACAGCCCCTGGGGAGAGGTGAGCTCAGTTTTCTCCTCCCTCCCTCCTTCTATTCCTTGTTTCTTTTGACAAGCATGAGGCTCCTCACTCAGTTCTCCTCCCTCCTTTGGGTTATAGGAGAAAGGAGGTGGTTACTGAATGTTTCTCAGTGACACCTAAAATCTGGGTAACAATTTGGTAAAGAGCAAAGGATTTTTACCCCTTTCTTCCTTGGACCACCATGAAAAGCAGTGCCTATTAATATTCTCAGGTGGTTTACACATTCTTAGAGATGACTGTTCCTCAGTTGCTTTAAGAAGGATGAAAAGAATCATCTAAGCACTAGGATGTTCAGACCTTACATTAAAAGTTTATATTAATATTTATATTTAATATTTTTATAGTTATAGCTATATAACTATCCATAGATATATATGTGTGTATATTCAATATGTATATTCCTGTTTGTGTGCTTGTATTCAACATATTCTTCTTTCAGGTGTATGTCTATGTGTATCTGTGTTTAACCCTTAGAATGCCAACCTATCATCCATTAACTCTTTGGCTATGACGTCCATTGACTTGTACTTTCACATAAAACATCTCAATGCTCTCTGAATTAGTAACACAGCGTAACGCAGATACTCACACCTTTTATACAAGCTTAAAAGGAGGGAGATAATGTATCTGATTACCAAAGAAACTGAATTTAGGCTGGAATCTTGGCAGAGGGGTGGAAATTATTTCATGAGTCACTACTTTTTCATTAGAAGATATAGCACTAACCCACTAAATTCTACTTAAGGTTTTATGTTGAACTCAGGTGACATTTAAATTTTGGATGTTATGACAGATTCAATGCCCTATAGAGTGATCAACCTTATCATGAAATCCTCCGAAAATAATGTTTCATATTCAGAAATGCACTTTATTACATGTACTAATTCAGTGAATTTATATTAGAAGCAGAAAATGTTGGAAAATATTCCTTAAGAGTAAGCTCTCTAAACATCAAAATTAGAATAAATTTGTCATACCTAAACAAGTCTACTGTTTTAAACTGAGCTCTTATTGAAGGAAGACAAAGATGTTGGAAAAAAAAAACAACAACCAACTTATTCATCCGTTGCTCTTTGAATAGCCTGAGACAATGGACATTCCCAGTAACAAAAGCTTTATTTTGTTTAGAATACCAAGTACTTCTAAATAAAAGAATAGTCACTGTATCATTATTTTGCTTTTAATCAGCCTGATTCGTGGACACATGCTAGAGAAGAAGTTGACAAGCATCCACAAAATAAACAGGTTTCCCTGCATTAGAAAACGATTTAGGAGTCAGAATGCAATTAGAAACAAGTGACCTGAGAAAAGGTCACAGAATTCTGTGGTGGCATTATTCCTCTGCAATGTTTTCTATCACCTATGTGTGCACCGTGCAATGCTCTGTCCCAGAGTAGTAAAAAAATAGTTGGTAAGAAAAGTCTTTGTTCTTTCAATTATTGTTATTATACAAATAAAGCCATATTTTTTTTAGTGCTCACTAGCATGTCTTTAAGGAAACTGTTTTGAATTAAAGGTAGTCATATTTCCCATTCTCTTCTTTCTCTACTGGATCTCCTTCCAAAAACTTTAGCAATCAGATCTGATATCACTGCTTGAAATTTTATTAAAAAAAAACAAACAGGTCACGAATATTAGGAAGCTCCCTTTACTGAAACCATCTAGGGATAATTAACAAGAGGAAAGATACCGAACAAACTCAACATGCCTGTACACATCACTTTAAAAGAAATTTACATTTTATTATTATTATTTTTAACTTTTTATTTTATATTGGAGTAGAGACAATTAACAATGTTATGATAATTTCAGGTGCACAGCAAAGGGACTCAGCCATACGTATACGTGTCCATTCTCCCCCAAACTCCCCTCCCATCCAGGCTGCCACATAACATTGAGCAAAGTTTTAAAAGTATGCACGCCAACAATGAAACAGAGGAATGCAAAACCATGGACGGCAGCACGTCAGAGACCAGAGACTGATAACAATAGAATCAGGAAGGTTAAGGCCAAAGGAAACCAAAAGGGCCTTTCAAGCTATATTTGGAACAGGAAGATGAATGTAGAAGGTAACTAGTTGGGAGTAATGATATAATGTTATCAGATGGTGGAGAAAAGGCAAAACTACATAAATAACATTTTGCTTCCGGAAAAATGGTGCTTGAACCGAAAAAGATACTTTAAAAATCAGCAAAAGGGATAAGAAATTTAAATTAAAGAGAAAAGGATTGAGGAACCTGTAGCCATGTTTAGTATTCATGCCTAGAATAATTTCTTCCCAGAAAACAGGAAGCTTTTGGAGGTGTGATTGTCAAAATGCAATCTGTAATCTTGTAAAAGCTACAAAAAATTAGAAAGTTCATGAAAGGTTAGTGATACAGATTTACTCTATTTTCAAAAGAAAAAAAAATGGAATTCTGCAAAAATAGAGTTAACATCAATCTCACAACACAAAAGCTACACATGAGTTCCTGTTCCCTCATAAGGACTGTAAATATCTACGGTATTAAAAACACTTTAAAAGAGAAAAATACCACACACTAATGAGCCTATTATCCTAACAAAATAAGTACCTTCACTTTTGTTCATTGCTTCCCAATTCTCACCTACACAAAGATATACTTTTTTTGCATTTGCAGATAGTAAGCCTACATTTTTAAGAGTATTTCTTTAATTTCCCATTATATCAATATTGTGTGTTTTTAAAATTTTTCTTAGGTTTCACAAGGATAAATTTAAATGAATATATAATATTCTATCATATACATGTGTACAATTTAGTCATTCATTTATTATTAAACACTTTTTGACTTTATAAATCATTCTGAAATGATGATTTAATATATATAGCTTTTCTCAATTTCTTAGAAGAGTTGATTTGAACCCCTTCCCCAAAATGGGTTCAAGAGATCAATACTTATAAACGCTGTATGAACATAGACATATGCTACAAAATTACACTGTAAAGTGATAATGACTCATTTTGAAATCAGCACTATTTTATCATCATCTTGACAGCACTGTGAATTATTATTCTGATTTAATTGCATGGAAATTTTAATAGATATACAATGGAACTCCAAGATGATATGTGTATTTATTTAGTTTCATGGAGGCAAAAATTGTCTATAAACTTATTTATTATTTCTCTTGTGTGTAATATTCCTTTATGAATTTTGTGCATTAATGAGAGTCAAAGTTTCCTTTCAAATTGTGTTTTATATTATATTATGTTATACATGATTTTTCATATTTGGATTGATTCCTTGATCATTTGTCTCTTGTAATAGTCTTTATTTTAAAGTCTATTTTGCCTGATATAAGAATTGCTACTCCAGCTTTCTTTTGATTTCCATTTGCATGGAATATCTTTTTCCATCCCCTAACTTTCAGTCTGTATGTGTCCCTAGGTCTGAAGTGGGTCTCTTGTAGACAGCATATATACAGATCTCGTTTTTGTATCCATTCAGCCAGTCTATGTCTTTTGGTTGGAGCATTTAATCCATTTACATTTAAGGTAGTTATCGATATGTATGTTCCTGTTACCATTTTCTTAATCGTTTTGGGTTTGTTATTGTAGGTCTCTCCCTTCTCTTGTGTTTTCTGCCTGGAGAAGTTCCTTTAGCATTTGTTGTAAAGCTGGTTTGGTGGTGCAGAATTCTCTTAGCTTTTGCTTGTCTGTAAACGTTTTAATTTCTCTGTTGAATCTGAATGAGGTCCTTGCTGAGTAATCATGGTTTTAGGTTTTTCCCTTTCATCACTTTAAATATGTCCTGCCACTCCCTTCTAGCTTGCAGAATTTCTGATGAAAGATCAGCTGTTAACATTATGGGGAGTCCCTTGTATGTTATTTGTTTTTCCCTTGCTGCTTTAAATATTTTTTCTTTGTATTTAATTTTTGATAGCTTGATTAATATGTGTCTTGGTGTGTTTCTCCTTAGATTTATCCTGTATGGGACTCTGCACTTCCTGGACTTCATTGACTATTTCCTTTCCCATATTAGGGAAGTTTTCAACTATAGTCTCTTCAAATATTTTCTCAGTCCCTTTCTTTTTCTCTTCTTCTTCTGGGACCCCTATAATTCAAATGTTGGTGCATTTAATGTTGTCCCAGTGGTCTCTGAGACTGTTTTCAATTCTTTTCATTCTTTTTTCTTTATTCTGCTCTGTGGTAGTTATTTCCATTATTTTATCTTCCAGGTCACTTATCCATTCTTCTGCCTCAGTTATTCTGCTATTGTTTCCTTCTAGAGAATTTTTAATTTCATTTATTGTGTTGTTCATCATTGTTTGTTTGCTCTTTAGTTCTTCTAGGTCCTTGTTAAATGTTTCTTGTATTTTCTCCATTCTATTTCCAAGATTTTGGATCATCTTTACTATCATTACTCTGAATTCTTTTTCAGGTAGACTGCCTATTTCCTCTTCATCTGTTTGGTCTGATGGGTTTTTACCTTGCTCCTTCATCTGCCGTATGTTTCTCTGTCTTCTCATTTTGCTTAACTTACTGAGTTTGGGGTCTCCCTTATGCAGGCTGCAGGTTCGTAATTCCCATTGTTTTTGGTGTCTGCTCCCAGTGGCTAAGGTTGGTTCAGTGGGTTGTGTAGGCTTCCTGGTGGAGGGGACTGGTGCCTTTGTTCTGGTGGATGAGTCTGCATCTTGTCTTTCTGGTGTGCAGGACTGCATCCAGATGTGTGTTTTGGGGTGCCTGTGACCTTATTATGATCTTAGGCAGCCTCTCTGCTAATGGGTGGGGCTGTGTTCCTGTCTTGCTAGTTGTTTGGCATAGGGTGTACAGCACTGTAGCTTGCTGGTTGTTCAGTGGAGCTAAGTTTTTAGCTCCTTTGGGTAAGTACCAAGGAGCATGATTGCTGGATTCTGTAGTAAGAGTGTGTTTGGTTTTGTATGAAACTGACAAGCTGTTTCCCAAGTGGTTGTACCAGTCTATATGCCCACCAGCAATGAATGGGAGCTCCTGTTGCTCCACACCCTTGCCGGCAACTGATGTTGTCAGTGATCTGGATTTTGACCATTCTAATAGGTATGTAGTGGTAGGTACCTATTTAGGTAGGTTGTTTTAATTTGCATTTCCCTGATGTGGAGAATCTCTTCATATGCCATTTGTCATCTGTATATCTTCTTTGAGGTGTCTGTTAAGGTCTTTGGCTCACTTTTTAATAGTATTTTTTTGTTCTTATTATTGAGTTTTAAGAGATCTTTGTATATTTTGGGTAACAGTCCTTTATCCGATGTCTTTTGCAAATTTTTATATTCATTTTTGCTCCATTTGTGAGAGGAATGGATTTGGACAAATCAAAATCCTCACAGAGTATCAGTTTCCCCATGTGCCATGTGAAGCAATACAACTCATGGTGTGTGGTTGGCAGTCTGCAAGATGGTCTCCAATGGCCCCGACCTTTTAATATCAACATCCTTTCCTTCAGTGTTGGCTGCAGTTACTAACTTGCTTAAAAAATATATATATATTGGAGTATAGCTGATTAACAGTGATGTGTTAGTTACAGGTGTACAGCAAAATGATTCAGTTATACCCATACAAGTATCCATTCATTTTCAATTTATTTCCCATTTAGGTTATTAAAGAATATTGAATGCAGTTCCCTGTCCTATACAGTAGGTCCTTATTGGTTATCTGTTTTAAATATAGTAGTGTGCACATGTCAATATCAAACTTTGCTTTTAATGAACAGAAAACCGTGGCCATGTCAGGACTTCACTTCCAAGCTTGGGTTATAAGCAGGACTTGGCTTCCATCTCAGGTTCTCCCTCTCATCTCTCCAGAATCATTTCACTCTGAGAGAAACCAGCTACTGTGGAAAGGCAGTCCTGTGGACAGGCACACATGGCAAGGAACTAGGGGCTACCAACAGCCATGCATGAAATCCTGGAATTGGGTCCTCTTGGAGTTGAACCCTGAGATGCCTGCAGGCCCTGCCAACATCTTGACTGCAGCCTTCTAACAGACCCTGTAGCTAAGACACTTCCAGATTCCTGACCCACAGAAACCCACAGAAAATAAATGTTTGTTGTTTGCAGCAGCTAGGTTTGGGAGTGCTTTGTTATGCAGCGATCAATAACCAATGCACTTCACCAGTGGTGCTATCATTTAAAACCTATATGCTGAGCTTTTGAGAGAGATTGACAAAAAAACAAAACAGGAAGGAGCAGGCCTTGGGAAACTTATGAAATTAGGAAAGGATACATACACCGACTTATGACAATTTTGAGGCATACTTATTATAATGTGCTTGTAGTTCGCTAGTCCACCCAGCGTGTGGAGGTTTAAAGAAGAAATAGCAGGTGTTTCTGTTAAGATTTCCAGGAGAAGCTGAGTTAGGAAGAGTGCTTAGTCACATAGGCCTCACTGAAAGGACTGATTACCTCTAAGGGTTACCCAGTAGGTCATCTGAGGTCCCTGTTGAATCTCTCTTAATTTTATTTCCACTTTTAAACTTGTATGAATAGTTCTGATGATAATTACCAAATGTTGATATGTATGGAAAATCAGCATTCCACAAATATCCAACTTGGGCAGCTTTCATACACGTGTGGCTGCTTGAAATTCAGCAAATTTCATTAGAATCACATGTTTGCTTAGAGAAATAGTCAAAAACCGTGCTGAGAACACACACACACAAACACAAACACACACACACAGATGCACACACACACACACAAGTAGATGCAGAAAAGAAGAAATCTTAGGTCGAACTTGTAAGAAATGCTCAAAGTTGGATTGGATCTTCTGAGATCCCTCACTGCTATTATTATTGCTAATATAATCTGGATATGTCTCTTAATACTCTGTCTCAAGAGATCGCTATGCTTATTGAGACAATAATACTGTTATATATTGCAGGGTTGCTCACTTCCTACATTTTTATTATTCTTTAATGCAGTCTATGCTAAAGAGCATCTTTGCTCAATTGCTAAAATATTATTGTAATCATTATCAAGAATATACATAGTCTCCATCAATTACCATTTTCAACTGCTTTTCAGATATATTTCCCCATCATCTCCACCATCCACTAGTCTTTAGGACTCCGTCAAGAAAACTTGCCCACAGATATAGAGAACAAACGTATGGACGCCAAGGGGGGAAAGTGGCAGGGAGGGGGAGTGGTGTGAAGAATTGGGAGATTGGGATTGACATATATACACTAATATGTATAAAATGGATAACTAATAAGAACCTGCTGTTTTAAAAATAAATAAATAAATAAAAAGAAAATTTGCTCATATTCCTTATCATTTCAGTTCCTTCTTCAAGTTCTTCTTCCTCAACCAAAATCCTGCCCTCCTCTGAAATAACCTCAAGGATCCTGAACAAGGAGGATATTTATGACCCACATTACAACCTGAGGAGCTTCATTCTGAGTACTCTTTGATCTTCACAACCTCTTTGGCCTTCCCTGATGCTCTCTTCATGCTTAGAACTTCTCCACTTTCACGGCCACCCCTGGACATCTTAAACTCCAGGTGGCAAAAGAGAATTCTTGATTTTCTGCCAGTCCTCACCCCCTTCAACACCTGCTCCTCTATAGTTTTCCCCACCTCAGTAAAAAGGACCACCTGTTGCTTGAACAAACATCTAGGAGTCACCCTTGATGCCTCTCTTCCTTTGATTCCCCATAACCATGGGACCACTTGTCCCACGTCCACCTCTACCTAGTCATTCAGATCTTGGCTTAAATGTTCTTTAATCAGAGACCTTCCTTCCCCACTCAATGTGTGGTGATGACTTGCCGTCATGTCTTTCTATGTCAATCATCATCACCACCTGATACGTTCTCCTTTTTTTTTGTTTATTGTCTGTTTCTCCCTGCCTTCTGCTCCCATTATTAGAATATAATTCCATGAGGGCAGGGACCTTGCCAGTCTTATCAACCGTCATGGTCAGGCACATGGTTAATGAGCAAAACACGTCTGTGAAATTCATCTTAACCCCACGCCTCTCCCTCCTGACTACAGTGAAGCTACAGCAAGGCTCCACACTGAAACCCCTCTCACTGTGACCTGTGGTCCCTCAACACACCCCGAATTCCCAGTCGTCCTGTCTGCTTCTGATGCTGATATGGACCTGCTAGTACTTCTCCTCCTGGAACTCTAGACCCCTCCTATCCTTATCTTCCCTCTTACTTCTAGTGCTAATTTCTGACTCTGCTCTCTCTTTTTCTACTCTCCAGCAGCCAAGAGTAGCTCAAAAAGTTCATAACATGGAGCTGGTTTGACCCATAATAAACACACACTAACTCAAGCCAGCAGCCTCCTCATTCCTTAGTTCTGCTTTTTTAGCTGTTATCTTGTTAGCTCCTTACCAGACTTCTACAGGGGCTATAACAAATTCTAGTCCTTCCTCACCTCTCACAGCTTATGACTGGAGTCATCTATGAGGGCTTCTTTGGCACCTTTTCTCTTTATTTGTGACTGTACCCTTCTAGTTGTTTGATATCTCAGTGCCTTCACCCATGAAATCCTCCCTCCTTTCCTAAGGAATAGGATGATTTCTTTTATCTTCAAACTTTATCCCTCCACATCCCCACCAAGGTTCCCTTGGCATTTTATTGCATCAATTACTTTTTCCTCATGGATCATACATTTCTCCCCCTCTATAAATATGTCCAGGTCTCCATCATTCCAAAAACTGTATCTTACTAACACATGAACTATCTGCAGTCCTTCCTTTTACACGCAGGAAGATGAAGTCTATTGTTGTGGCCCCAGTTTCCTTACAACCAGTTCACTCTTTGACGCCTGCTGTTCTGCTTTGTTAATCCTCTTGACTATTTTGGGTTCCTCTATCCTTTGAGTTCTGGCTAATTTCTGCCTGTTAAATTTCTCCAGAGTGCTGCGTTTATCCACTGTCCTTCCTCCTTTCTCCCTTGGAGACTGTGCCTAATGGCTTCAATTATTTTCATGTTAACAATCCCAAAATCTGTATTTGTGGTCCTAACTCTTAACCTTAACCTCAATACCGTGCCTACGACAATTCACCAAATATCTTACCAGGGATGTGCCTCCAACATCTCAAATTGATCAGATTGCAATCCAGACACTGCCTTTGATTCAAACCTACCTCCTCTCTTCTATTTTTTGCTATGGATTCCCTCAAATACTGTTTACCCAACTACAAAAATTTGCAGTGATCTTTTACATTATTTTTTTCTTCCAGCCTCATAGCTCATCACGTTTTCAGCTAAGCCCAGAATGAACACGTTATGGGTGGGTTCTTAGAACAAGCATATAGTGGTTTCTGGTCTGTGATGCAATGAGAAAAATACAGCCGTCCACAAAATTAAAAGATTATACACAAAATTAAAAATCATCAACCCAGAGGACTGCCCCTTTGTTCTGAGATTATGCTCTTCATGTGTTAAAAGAGTCCTGTTTTCATAAAGTAAAATTGATAGTAGTGTTTAATTTGTTTAACATCCTAGTGTGGCAAAGTCATGCAAGGCTTTATTTTTTAATCATCTATTAAATCTAAAAATCGAGAAGGTTCTGCTATAAATTCCTCATTTGCCATCCCTCCTTTCCATTCCCAATTTCACCACCTAGCTCAGGGTTTTATTATCTTTTTTCTTGATAATTGCAGCAACCTCCTAATCAATTTATTGGTTTCTATGGCTTTGCTCTTTTCCAAATAGCCTACATACAGACCACAGTCAGAGGAAACTTCTAAAACCTTGGCCTTGGTCGCGTCTCTTTCCTTCTCAACACCCCTGAACGGCCAGCATCATGATGATCTCTGTCAGATTCAAGATCCAGCCAAATGCCAGGTCCAGCCCTTAGACTCTGTGGTCCCACACTTGACACTTCCTTGTCCAGCCAACCCAGGCACTCTCTAGCTCACTACCTTGTTTTGTTTTCTTCTTAGTTTGTCCCCATCGTGGATCCTCTGACATATTCGTTTATGTGTCTATCTGTCTCCTTCCCACACTTATGCTAGATTATAAGTCACTTGTGGCCAGAAATTTTATTTTTGTTCACTACTGATCTCTAAGGCCTACTCCAGGTTATATGTCTTCTATCATTGTTGAAAAATGTAAATGGGAAAAAGAGAATGAATGACCAAAAAAGAAGAAATGAAATCTCTCCTAACAACTCTCCTTAGGTCAATGGTTCTCAGCTAGGGATGACTTTGGTCACAGGGTCAGATGGTGTGCGTGTCTCCTCCTTCTTGGCAACAAAGGGAAATTCAGTCATGTACGTAGGAAAACCAGCAGTGCACACTCCTTTGTGACTGCCCACTTTAGGGGACAAACAGTGTCATCTGATGCTCCTGGCCATGGGAGAATGGACGGTGCTGGTCTCCCCACCAGGAGTTGCTAGAAGTTAGGTAACTTATGAACAAAACTGGTGAAGGTGAATAGAGAGAAAAGGGCAGTCAAAGATGAGGCTGTTACTCTGGAAACCCAACAGCCCTTCAGCAAAAGAACTCAATGCATCAATTGTCAGTTCGGCTGGACTATTTGTGAATGGAATGCTTTCTGTTGAATGAATGAATGCAGTTCCATAATTCACAAAGTCTGACTCAAAATGGGCTGAGAGATGGAGCACGATCTGACTGATCGATTACTGCACATTTTCCCTCCTGCAAACCACAGCCATTTGGATTTACTCCATCACCCAGACATTAGTAAGCCACAGCCAGTTGTAGGAGAAGCCCTGTCATTTATAATGTGACTAGATAATTGTTCATCGGCTATTTTCCACACTGAGAAGCATTTTTGATCCGAGGACTAAAGTCTTTAGGCCAATGATGACCTTTCACTTACACCTTTCTTCCAGTTAGAAGAATCTTATGGCCGTGAATTGTAGAGTTCTAGAATTCAGAAGGTCTACAAAAGTCTTTCAATTTCCTTCTGATGTCTTTTTTGCAAACGGTGCCAAATTCACTAAGAAATATGCTTAATAGAAATGTGGTTAAAACTTTCTGAAAGGGATACCCTTGGTTCTGGTCTCCCTGGTCTTACAATCAGAAAGCTTTGTTGTTGTTGTTTCATTGTGTTTTCTCTCCAACGCTAGACTGGCAAATCCCCCTTCTAACTTGTCCCTTTTTATCCCATTTTCTAAGGAGCTCTCAGAACTACTGACCCTTACTTAGGAAAGAGGCATATAGTACAGAATATGCCCTAATAGTTTCCCATTACATGCAGATTCTGCTTAGGGAAACATTTTATTTAACCCAAGGTCTCCAGCAGTTTTACCATAGCCTCATTTTCAAAATATAGTTCTATATGTTGATCAGTCCTTCCAGAAATAAGGAAAAGATGCAGAGAAATTGCCCTAATATCCTTAATACATTTTTTACCCTTAAAATTAGGATGCAATCTATCCTTACTTTTCATCAAACTAGAAGGCTAAATGTCAAGTAAAACTTCTGTCCATAATAAAGTCTTACTAGTCGGGGTCAAGGTGGCATCATGTCATCTAAACTCCTGCCACAAGAGGGAGTAAAACCCAGCGATCTGCAGCCCATTGCCCTGCCCGAACAGCAAGGTTGGCTGTTTTACCTTTTTCTCTTTAAACAAATGATTCTCAGCTCAGTTGCCCCAGAAAAACACCAGCATCTGGTGTGCTGTGTTTATTCTGAGGTTACTATTTCTAAAAATAGTTTTCTGAAAAATTGCCCTCGCAGGCTGGGAAGCACGCAGGCAGAGTGGTGAGCGAGTGGGAGGTACTGCTGCCCGGAGGGAGGCTGGAGGCTGGGAGTGCAGGACAAGAAAGCACTAAAAAAGCACAAAACTAGTTGACATGCGAGGGCTGCAGGTGCCCATGAGGAGGGTGGCAGGCTAGAGCCAACAAGCCTGACAGAAGCAGAAGGTCGGCTGGGAGTTGTGAACATCCGTGCTGAGCCCCCCAGAAATGAGGAAGCAATTTGAGGCTGGGTTGCCCCTCACAGGCGGCAAAAGGGGGTGGCTCTGCGCAAGAGGTTTGCTTTAGCCAGATGGCAGCAGAAGAAGGAGGACTTGCCAACCTCTGCTGGTCTTCCAGACAGCACAGGGGAAAGTGTGTGTGTGTGTGTGTGTGTGTGTGTGTGTGTGTGTCCACATGCACATGCTAGAAGGTGGCGAGAGGAGAAAGTCAAGATTTTAGGGGTTCTTTCCATTTTCCTTGCCCAAGTTATCCAATCTTCCAATTCCTAGGGAAGTCTTACCATTTTTAGAGAGGCATTTGTGTTTTTCTATGGGTTCCATTCTAAGATGCCCTGAAGAACTAAAGTAAAGAACTTCAATAGTGGACTTTCTGTCCCTCTGAAGGGTATTGGGGGCAATAGTCCAGTTATCCCAGTGGGGAGCTGTGTGCTTCTCCTCTTCAGGCACCCAGCCCTCTATGCAGCGGCTCCAGCTTCCCTTTCGCGTCTCTTGTCGCCATGTTGCCTTTGGAGAGTCAACTCCAACTGCCCTTCTGTGGGGTGGGGACAGGTGGCAGCAGTCAGGTCCTGGATGGCATCACAGAGCACATGAGAGAATCCAGCGCACAGACCACACTGTACCAGCTGCTTCCCTCTTCCGCGGACCCCAAGGCATGTAGGAAGTAGGTTCTCCAGGTCTCCTCCAAGGCAGGCTGCCGAGGGCAGGGCTTCTCTGTGTCATCCTGATGAAATCTCAGGAGGATTTAGTCCACTGGGACACTGGGGGAGTCCACTCTCTGAGCTTTCAGGGTCACTGCTGAAATGTACAGGCTCTGAGTCTCTGGGTTCAAGCAGAAAGAAGACCAGCCTGGGTAATAAGAGCATTCTGGTTTCCAGCGCCTGCTCTGTTCAGATCTAACTCTGATTTCAGACAATTCATCAAACTCCTCTCAGCCTCCATTTTGCTATCTCTAAAATGAGAATGTCCCATGAGACTTTCTGTGGGATCTTTTTCTGGTTCAAAAGGTCCACAACTTCTGTCTGGTGAACGGAGATCTCCAACCACATCTAGCCCAGCGCCTCCACCCAAGAGTCGGTAGGGAGAGGCCTGGGGTAGAGTGCCCGCCTGCCCCAGGGTGCAGAGCCATACCGTGTGTAGGAGGAAGCAAATTTAGAAGGAAACAAGCTTCATTTATTCTGCCTGATATGGTTATCTCTGCGAGGCTTGTGCCCATGCAAGCGAGATGAGGCCGAGGTCGCAGGGGAGGGGGACAAGCCTTCAGATGTCAAATGTTTAGCAAAGACTCTGAAGTCTGACAACGGAGACTTCCGCTAACTTTTGTCTCTACTTTTACAGAAAGGGAAAGAGGGAGAGGTGCGAAAGGGGTGGGAGACAGAGAGGAAAAGAGAATGAGAGAGAGAGTGAAAAAAAAGAAGATTAAAATTGATCCACGTATGAGACTATCATCATGTAGGTTTCATGCAAAGATTAGGCAAATATTATCTAAATGACGTGTCATCTGGGACTTTTTTCTCTGACTGTCTTTCAGACAATCCCTGGCTATCATTCTGAACTAACGCTGAACTTCAAGCCACCGTGACACCTCCACGTGACCATGGAAATTGTCTGAGTGCTGAGAAGCATGAATGGGCCAGCCACCTGAGAATCACACCAGGGTAGGATGAGCACGTTCCTAAAGCCTCTGCCTGCAGGGAGGGAGATGGGAAATGCACATGAAACGGTGGACAATTATCAACGCAACAGTGCAAAGGATGACGCAGGGCTAAATTTTATACAGGTCAGGTACACAGAGGTGGAAAACACATCTGTGAGCCATGGCAGTCTAGGAAGTGTTCACCAGCGAGATGGGAATTGAGTGCTGAAGTAGGTGTGAGTTTATGTATACAGACGGGTGTGCTTTGAAAAAGGAATCATGAAAAAACCATTTAGTTGTCCGCCTTCCTCATCTCACCGTTAGCCAATCGAAGACGTAAAATGTATCTCTCTGTGGTCCAAATCTCTACATAGTAACCAGGAAAAGGCCCAGAGAAAGCTTTTCCAGTTTAAGTTATAATCATTGAGGGTGGAAAATCGGTGAGATGGCAAAATGATTGTGCATGAAGGTCCCTGATCTTGTCTGTGAAGCTTGGCTATGCCCAGCTCCATTGACTAAGGGTCAGGTCACTATTACAGCCTCTCCACGTGAAGGGGATGCTACGTGTATAGGCAATTCCAGGGACACCCTCTCTGGTTGTTTTAAAAATACTTCAAATATAGCATTGAGTTAGTTGGGCCCTCCATCAAAAGGACAACAGCACGTGATAAAAGGAGGGCTGCCGTGGGAGGACTCCTGGGACACCAGGCTTGGTTAAACATTAGCACCTGAAAAGAAAACTAGTTGGAAACTTGAGCTACTGGAGGATTTCAGGAAGGGAAGGCCTCGTCTGAGACCACAGAGGGGCTGCCAACAATGACCGTGATGCCTCAGTTCAAGGAAATGGGCAATCCCAGAGCGCACGATGGTGAAAAATGTTCTTAACTGTTTCCTCTGGAAATCACCCCTGAAGGGATGCCAGGCTCTTCTAGAATCTCTACTCACTGGTGCTTCTCGCCTGCTGGATGGGTGAGAGGTAAAGCACAGACCTGATGGGAAAAGTAGCAGAGTCCATGGCTCTTCCTCTAACCCCTCCACTCATCGGCTAACTGGAAAATTCTCCTGGGTCGGGTCCCACGAGGTCACACGGATTTCTCCTTTCACATGGACCGGAAGAGAAACCACTGATGAAACACCAGAGGAGAGATTTTCCAATATGGTGTGATTTCGGAGACCCCTTATGTCCCATCACGAATATGTCACAGTCCCCCAAATCCTCCCTGCAAGAGGTAAGTGCAGAAACTGCAGAAAATGTCTATTCCAGTTTTGTCCAGGCTGCCCGTGGACTAAAAACATCCATGAGAGAGTCCTAGGGCTTCAGTTATGCACTCTTCCTCTTCGTGCCCCATCCCGTTACCTCCCCCAACCCCCAGAAGACAAAATACATCCAGAAACAAAGGATGGTGAGTGGGGCTGCGGCGACCTGAGAGCAGGTCTGTCTGGTGAGAGGGGAGTTGGGAGCTGGGTGAGAGGATGCAGGGCCAGCACTGCTATCCCCAGAGGCTGGGCGGAGCGGGGCACACGAAGGCTCACGAGTGCGGCAAGCTCTCCGACTGCAGGGCTCACAGAAGCCCCGCTGGACTCCTGGCCCCGGCACCTCCAGCCACATCGACTGCATCCCTGCTCCTTTGTCTGCTGCCCCTGTGCCTGCCCGTCGGCTCCCCTCTCTGTCCTCATCCTGGGGAGCCAGCTGCAGCGTGTAGGAGAGACGGGCCCTGTCACGGCTGTCTCTAGTGTGTTATTGTTAGTGTTACGTTACAAATCCCGTTTCCATGCCGGGGTCCCTCGGGGGTCATAACTAGGAGAGGCCGTGACCTTGTCAATAAACAGAACCCCAATCCTTAATGTAACTGCTTTGCATCCCCTAGGCCTGCTCCAAGCGTTTATATATCAGATTCCTCTCCCGGGCAGGAGCATCTCAGGGGGGCTCCCCTGGAAACGCCAGATACAGGGCACGTGAAGTGGATCCGATGCTGTTCCTGGTGGCAGGTGGAAGTCAGCGTGGGCTTGGCCTGTGCCCGCCCAGAGCCCCCCACTTGTCACACAAGGGTGTATTGGGTGAATTACCACCAGTCTGAAGTTCCTCTTGCAGCTGAGTTCCCATAAGGACGAGGCCAGGACATCAGCCCTCAATAAAGTTCTAGTTCCCTTAGAGGACCCTTAGCTGACTTTGATACTGAGCTTCACATGTAAGAGCACAGAGCAAACTGTAAGCAGAGTGTGGAGTAACCAGCAGAGAGACAAGGCTGGCTTCGACCACCTTCCATATTTTGCGCAGATGAATCTACCCAACGTCGTGTGTTTTCTTTCCCAAAGCAGAGCCAGCTGATGAAGGGTGGGTAGAGCCAAGTGGAAAAAACGATCCAGACTAGAGTCTGCTCACTCATTCAACAAATATTTCAAACTGGGCGCCTACCGTGTGCCAGGGATACAGTCCCCACCTGCACATGGATGCCACACGAGTGAGAGAAATAAAAGACAGTGTGACGGGGGCCGGGGGCTGGGGAGCAATTGTTTGTTTCCTCTTTTGCATCTAATACTCAACTGTCTCAGCAACTCTTGATGCCATGACCTTGGCCTCCAGAGCTGTCACTCTCCATCAGTCCCCTGGCTGAGCCCAAGGAGAAAGATATTCATGAGTGTCTATTGTTGGGACTGAGAGATTGACATTTAGAGAGAGAAGTAGTCCTCAGCTCTGCAGACAAACGTAGCTTCAAAATTATACCAGCACTGGGAATTCCCTGGCTGTCTGGTGATTGACTCGGAGCTCTCACTGCTGGGGCCCAGGTTTGATCCCTGGTCAGGAAACTAAGATTCCACAAGCTGCGTGGCACAGCCACACAAAAAAAGCTATACCAACAGTGTTGGCTTGTTTGTAAGGCACTGCAAAGTGTTTACTGGGGCAAATGGGGGGAGAATGACAAGACGGTTGAGCTAAATGGGCTGTTATTATTTCTGCTGAGTGAATCATACTCAGTACAGAGCCAGAGGGGAGGTTCGTGCCCTACAAGCCAACCCTCTTCTTATAAATGGGGAAACTAAAGTCTGGAAAGAGAAAGATCTTTGTCTAGTCACAATATCAGCTCCTGATTTTGTAAACAAAAGAGTACGGTAGAGAAAGAAATAACTGAAAAAGGAGTGAAAGGGGGCAAATGAGGGAAGTGAGTGACCTAAGCAAGCCTGCCTTTTTTCTCCTAGGTCCCCGCAGGTGTCCCAGCCTCAGAGACTTTGGACCCCTTTGGAGAGACTAGGGAGGCGTGCGTTTACTAGGAGGGATGGAGCTTTGCTTCCCTGACATCCCCTAAGCCTCTAGGAATAGCACCTGCCTGCCCTTGGTGCTCAGAAACGATTCATTGAGTAAACAGAGCTGCTTGCGGGTCTTTCCTGGCCAAAGATCAGAAGTGAGGGGAGAGAAAGGAAAGCAGCTCTGAGGGCATGTGTTTCACAATTTGGGCTTCCAGATCCACCTTCATTATCAAGAGGGACCTATTACAGAACACCCATCAGCCCAGTGGCTCCCACTTGGAGAGACTGTATGAATTGGGCTGTCGTTATTATAAGACTGCCCAAACATTGTCTGTTGTCTGATCAGTGATATCTGTCCATGCAAACAAGCCCGATTATTTCCCAAATCAATGTAACTAGGGCTGGGATTAATAAATATAAATCAGTTTTTAAAATGACAGAATATCTAGAAACCTTCTGTCACTGTGTGTCAATGAACCCTGCGAGTATAAACACAAGCAGATATTTTGTTATTTTCTTGACATTCAAAAGGCATCAGAATGTTTGGAAATGACTGCTCTAGACCTAACCACTCATTTCACAGATAACGTTTTATGGATACTCTTGGAGAAGGACCCAGACCTGCCCACAGTCATTCAGCCCTTTGGTGGCAGGGCCAGGTATCTGGACATCTCTGCCCTTTTCTTTCCACCACATTCCCTTAGGTGGCATCTTCCTAAACACCCTGATCTGAAAGGCCTGCCCAAGTCAACCTAATTTATTTCTGGAACAGAAGTACTCGTGGCAGGGACTGTGTGCCGGGCATTCATGATGACCACTGCCCTCCCATCAACTCAATGGGGCAGGTGGTATCATTATCCTCGTTTTGTAAATTTTAAAAAAAATGGTGGCTGGAGGGGCTCCATCATTGCCACATGGTTAGCAAGTTTCAGAGACAGATGCAAACTGACTCCAAAGCCCAGATTCTCACCCATTTGGCTGTACACAACTTAAAGAGTTCATTTTAATGGAAATCACTGGCATCTCTTGAAACAAAATTTAAGGGCATCAAAAAGCAGCCTTCGGTAGTGTTGGCTCTAGCCCCCTAGCATTTCCTGTGGGCAAGGAAGGGCAGCAGACCAGACAGGGGGTCCTCGGACAGCCCCGGGGGAGAGGACCATTTCTCAAGTGAAAAAAACAGACTCTCAACACCAGAACCACCAGAGTGTTTCCTACAAATCCGTTTCCCAGACACCACTCGTCAGCAACTCCAAAAGGCTCTCTGGTGTGGAGCTGGAAACTCTGCAGTTGTGACAGACACGCCAGCGGCTTTGAGCACACCCAGGTTTGAGAACCCGAACCCCAGGCAGGGTGTGTCAGCACGGGAGGAAAAGAAAGGAACCCAGAAGGCAAGGGCCAGCTCCAGCCTCCAAGGAGCCCAGCTGAGCCCCAGAAACATGCCTGCTCTTTCACACGAGGCCACACCCCAGGGCCTGGCTGGCTGGAGGGAGTGGGGAGGGACGTCTTTCATGTCCCTGGGTGTGCAGAAGGTTTGCATGTGTTTGTTTAGAACAAAGCCTGTACTTAACTGACACAAGAGAAACAGATTTTATAAATAGATGTGAGCATGAATGGTTTTTATGATTAGCTTGTTTTCAATCACCATGCCTAACCAGTGTCTGTGTTCAACTAAGTAAATATTTCTATGGTGATAGTATACACAACACAATGGTCATTATTTAATGTTAATACAAGTACCATATGGGAGGTCTTATCATGCTAGAGCCCCAAAGCATAATAAAAGCAGATAGGAATAGATAGGCAAGGGTGGGTTTTGCTGTACAGTAGGTTTGATAAAACATCTGCTCATGCAAATGTTGGCCATGCAAGTATTTCTGCAGAGATGGCTCTCCCCAGGGCATCTTTAGGACCAGATCAGCTCACCAGGAGCTCAGTTTTTTCCTCTTACTCACTCTCTGACCTTGGATAAGTCTCTGTGCTAATTGTTTAAACATTCATGTCTCCATTTCCCTATTCTTAGGAGTTTGCTTGCCTCTCCAGAGAGTATTGAAGATTAACTCCTGGTGGAATCTTGAGTTCAGAAGGGTGGTACTGAAATAATGCCTCATTATGTTAAGCAGTCCAAAATATCAAAGGGAGACAATCCAGCACATTTTCCATCAGCAACTGGAAATTTGGGGACACGGGAAGTTTTCTGAGATTGGCAAAATGGCCTTGGACAGAACAAAGCTTCCTAGAGCTTGTACTAGGATAAAGACACTTGCCAGATTCTTTGCACTCCTGGGCACAACTGTGATGATAAAGGGCATGAAACTGGAATTATTCTCCACTGACACATAAGGAGAATGAGAATATTAAAGCTTTTAGTGCTGTGGAAGAGGGCATTTTAGCTTTTCACAAAAGCATGAATTCTTTAATGTGCCCTTTGTGTCTTCATCAAATAATACTACAGTGTTTAGTGCAATAGAATGTCCATAGTCTGTTTTATATATAATCTGGTTTCACCTTCAGAACTTGCCCTGAAGAGATAACAGTGTTCAGTTCTAGGATTCAGTGTTTCGCATCCATGTGTCCTAACGAAAACTATCAGCATTAAGAACTCTTAACCCCAGTGTTCACTGCAGCACTATTTACAATAGCCAAGACATGGAAGCAACCTAAATGTCACCAACAGAGGAATGGATAAAGAAGATGTCGTACGTATATAGAATGGAATATTCCTCAGCCCTTAAAAAGAGTGAAATAATGCCATTTGCAGCAACATGAATGGACCTGGAGATTATCATACTAAGTGAAGTAAGCTAGACAGAGAAAGACAAATATCATATGATATCACTTATATGTGGAATCTAAAGGAAAAAATGGTACAAATGAACTTACTTACAAAATGGAAACAGACTCACAGACTTCAAAAGCAAACATGGTTAACAAAGCAGAAACGTGGTGGGGAGGGATAAATTAGGAGTTTGGGATTAACATATACACACTACTATGTATAAAATAGATAACCAACAAGGACCTACTGTATAGCACAGGGAACTCTACTCAATACTCTTGTAGTAACCTAAATGGCAAAAGAATCTGAAAAAGAATGTATATATGTATATGTATAACTGAACAACTTTGCTGTACACCTGAAACTAACACAGCATTGTAAATCAACTATACTCCAATATAAAATAAAAATTAAATTTAAAAAAAGAACTCTTAATATTTGTGTCACACTTCACCTCTACACAAGGCTTTCACATTCATTATGTTATCTAATCCTCGCAAGCCCAGTGGATAGGCACTCCCAGCATCCCAATTTAAAGATAAGCAGATAATCTCAAAGGCTTGTGATTTGTCCAAGTAGAGTTACACAGGCGTAGACCTAAAACTCAAACCCAGGACTTCTGCTCTGTAAGCCTGATGCTTCTGAAGACTCTTCTCCTTTGTAGTTTGGAGTTCGGAATTGGGCCCAGGGAGGAGGAGTTATCCAGAGTGGTCACGCTCTGATGAACTCTAAGATTAGGCTTGAGGTTCTGTTGTTTCTAACCCTTCTGGAGAAGCCAGTTCCAGGTCAGGCCTGATCTTTCACAAGCACTCTGCCATGGCTCTGGCCACTCCGGCCATCAGTCTGGCTGAAAATCCGGCATTATTCTGGCTTATTTACTATCAAAAAGGAAGTCAGACCTAAGTGAGAAGAGACGCTGCCTGACAAATGTTTAAGGAAAGAGACTTGAATTCCCAACTGTGTTATCTAATGTAATGGGATTCTTTCCAGCTGATTGGCTCCGGTCACCACAAATCCAGGAACAATATGTTCTTAAGCAGATTTGGAATGGCCTCCAGGGAAATTGTACGTTAATGCAATAGATGGCGTGTGGCTCAGAAGGAAATGATACGCATCTAGGTGGGGACAGGACCGACTTAAGCAGCCCTTGTGATACCCTGGCTTCCCTGTGCTGGGAAACTGAGGGAGAGGAGTGCGGTGGGTGGTGTTTTACATGTTCCAGGCAAGACCCTGCTCCAGACCCTGCCCTGGAGCCTCTCCCTTCACCCCTCACCCCAGAGCCTGGGACCAGGAAAATCACCCCGTCTGACCCAAGGAAGCTGCTCCCCCAGATCAAGAACAGGGGCTGCTTTAAGTGGCTGTGGAAATCGTGTGTGTACGTGTGTTCACAAGCTCGTGGCCTGCTCGTGTAGTCACAGGAGGAAAGAGGAAAGGGTTGACAACTCAGGGTATTAACAGGCTGAACAGCATGGGCCAGTCTGCGGCTGCGTTCTGTTCTACTCTGACCCAACTGTCAGGCATGTTTCTTATTATTCTGCGGATTTGTCCAGCGCTGATGGGTGCGAAAGGGCTGGTGAAGCAGTAGTCGTTTAAGTGAAAGCCCTCTACACGTTTCCCAGTCTTCCCTCATGCCTTGGGGCCCTTCAGGGTTTAGAATTACAGCTCTCAGTAAATATCCCTAGACTCACACTCACAGAAGCCGTGGTGAAACGACACCAAGTCTGTCACAGCAATCCTCGACAAAGCCGTGTGTCCACACACTGGTCAGAATGGAGGACCCCCTAACGTTTAAGGAACGTCTAGCACGTGGCAGGCACTGGTCTAAGCACTCTCCGTGCATTTGACTGATTGCATCTTCACAGCGATACCAGGACGTAAGTGCTCTCGTCACCCGCTTTTGATAAATGGGGAAATTGAGGCACAGAGAAGGTAAGAGACTTGCCAAGGCCACACAGCTAGTAAGTGGTGGGGCTAGGACTCAGGCCTGTGCAGTCAGACCTCAGCATCTCTAAGCTCTACCTCTTTTCTGGAAACCAAGAATGGAAAAAGGACAGTTAAGAGTTATAATTTCACACTAAGCCTAACATCACTAGTTAAGAAATGAAACACTCATGACATATGAAGAAAGTCTCTCCCCTTTACAAATGGGCACATTTTAACGTAAGAATTATGCTCTGTTTCTATCTCAATATGGTTGCCAGCCATAAGCTTTTGGCTGGATTATCATATTTCAAAGGATTTGCGTGGAAAGACCTGCGGGGAGGCTGTAGGGGGAGAACGCTGCTGTGTTCTGCATGTGATGACATTCCTGACCCAGTGCAAGTCAGGCTTCAATAACAAGTAATTTTTCTAGCTGTGGTGACAAGTTGTCCTGAGCCATCCAACACACATCTTTTCTTCCCTGTTGACCCACTGAGGGGGGTGAGAGACAGATGGTCTGGGTCTATGGAGGAGTATTTTATTTTGTCCTACTCAAAGCTAAATAACACGAATGAGGCAGTTTCGAGCTCACTAATTCTGTGTTCTCACCAGCTGAGCCATCACCCTGGCTTTCACAGGAGAAGAGGAAAAGAGAAAATTTGAGATGGTAGCCAGTGGGATCTCTGGGGTATGGAATACGAGCAGGATGCTTATGGGAAGTATTTGGAGAAAGACAGCAGAGGTAAAACGGCACGGAGAGTCCATCACCAGGCAGAAACTGCTCTCCGAAGACTGTCCTACATTTCAGTATTTTCACCCCGATTCTCTTTGATCACTTTTTTAAATATAAGAATACATCACGGGGCTTCCCTGGTGGCGCAGTGGTTCAGAGTCCACCTGCCGATGCAGGGGACACAGGTTCGTGCCCCGGGCCAGGAAGATCCCACATGCCGCGGAGCGGCTGGGCCCGTGAGCCATGGCCGCTGAGCCTGCGCGTCCGGAGCCTGTTCTCCGCAACAGGAGAAGCCACCACAGTGAGAGGCCCATGTACCGCAAAAAAAAAAAAAAAGAATACATTACTTTGAGAATTTTTTTTCCCCTCATAGGTGATAATATTCATTTAACTCTTGATGATGCCAAAATATCCTGGGGTAATATTATTTTGACCTGATTCGAAATCTTATGTTAAAAAACAATGTGGCAGTGTTATAACCATCAACTTTGGGGACCTAATCAATGCAGATCAATCCAATGACTAAGTCACTTTCCCTAAATTCTTCTCATTTTTAATAGCAAGAGCTCTTCAATTATTAGGAGGATGTGTATCATGTCATTTTAAGCTATAGCCACACTTCCTCTTAAATTAGAAGATAAAAGGCCCAGTATATACTGCTAGAAGGAAAATAAAATGCATGAACTTTCCAGAAGACAATATTTACAGGAGCTTTGACAACAGGCATAACCAAAAAACAATGGGGAGAAAAAACCCTTGAGGTCAGTCTAAATGTCCATTAATATGTATGTGTATGATACATTATATGTACGTATGATACATAAATATGATGAAATAATATATAACCACGAAAAGTAGAGAATATTTAAATAACGTGGAAACATGCCCTGCTATACTGTTAAGTGACATAGTAATTACAAGACGAAATGTGTAATACCAACTCACTTTTAAAAAACAAAAAAATGTATGTGTGTGTATGAATGTGTGATACGTACTGTGATGTCTGTAGAGAAAAACAAACAAAAATATATGCATGTATAATACTAAAACAGCTATTTTATTTCCTGATGGTAGGGCTTTGTGTGATTTTTAATTTTGTCTCTTTGCTTGTTTATATATTATAAGTTTTTGACAATAAACTATAAAATAAATACGGACAGGGTGATATTTAGAATTTTATTTTGATGTCTACTGTACACCTTGGTGTCAGTGTAAAACCGGCTGTATTCATCATCATAATTAGTTCTATATATTTTGCCTCTCACACATCTCTACTTAACAATTCTTATCCTGGCCAGAACTTTTAATAAAGGTGGCTGCCATCGGAGCAGCTGATCATTTAAGTTACTGCTTCTGTTGCTGTTTGTAATTAGGCTTCCTAAACTTATACTTGTCATTGGCATTTATGATTCTGTGATTTTTCCAAGGTTCGTTAAATCATTAATTATTCCATCCTTGCAGTGTGTTTTCCAATGTCCTGAACCATGAGATTCCAGTTTATCTACAGTGTCTTTGAGCCGTATCTCCTCAAAGCAACACAGTGATTCATTTCAACAACTATTTCTTGAGTACCAACAAGGTGAAGAACTTGCCACCTGAAAGAGAGGGAATGACACCAATGGACAAGACGGAGCAGCTCAAAGTCTAGGGACCAAAAAACACAGGCATAAGTAACCTCAGTACAATGATTTCAAAAGCAGTAGACAAGCACCCATTCCAACTCCTGGATACATCCTGCCTCTCTGCCAACTTCTTACAAAACGCTCATTTGTTTTGTTCTTTTTCAAATATCTCAAGTTGGAAATATCACAAAATGGGAAAGTGTAGTATTACACATCTTTACGAGACATAAATACTCAAAAAGCAGGGACATGGTTGTATGTTGATGGTGATTTCTTAACAAACTCCAACCCGCCCACAAGGGAGCCAGACTAGATAAACGATTGCTGTGTGTCATCCAAACTCACTGGCTTATCACCAAGTGTAGACCCTCAGGAATTCTAGCCACATAAACATCGTTTTGCAGGTGAGGAAATGAGAACACAGAAAGGAGATATGCATCTTGTCTTCTTTCCCCAGAAGCTCATTTTCAAGTTCACATTAGTCGCAGGATTATTGCTTAAGCGGTGAGGTCCAGATCCTCCAGGTATTTTTCTAACTGCAGGGTTCTCTCCATTATAATTAGAGTTTAGGGTTTGAGACTGGGTGTGGGATGAACTCTTGAGACAGAATTTACTCCAACTGCGGCTGCACTGTTGAGTAGATGAGAAAACGGGGCTCACTGTTTGTCAGCAGTGTCTCTGTTTCGTCCTCGTACAGTGATGATCGGTATCTTGTTGCCTTAGAGACTGTCAGAGCCAGCATCTCTGTTTATCGGCAGAACACTTGGTGGTTTCTGAAAACAGGTGTGGCCTGGTTGAGCATAGCATAGCCACAATCTTTTTTTTTTTTTTTTCAGAAGTTGCTTTGACTCTGGTGGCTTTTACCAACTTTCCAAATGTCACTCAGAGGCTATTTGTCAAGTTGTGGGTAAACTAGTCTCTTACCTGTTTTTTCTCTGTATTTTGAGAGATGCAATACTAGATAGACAAAAAAGCTTATGGAAGCAAAAACTGGTTCTAAGGGACAATTTTGTGTTAATTGTGGCCTCTACGTGACAATTTGCTCTGTTCCACTTGCTGGTGTGTGGCTTCTGAGGTAAATTACATGAAGAAAACCAGTTCAGTTCTCATTTGGTAATCTACAGTGCGTTACAGAGATGGGGGAGCTGATACTATCGCTGACCACCATATACATAGCCCCACTGGTACGGAGCTTATGACCAGTAAAAGTATTGAAAGTACGTTAATACTGGGTCAGATAAAGCAAGAAAAACAGACCCTAATCAGCTACGGACATTTCACTAAAAAAGAGAGAGAGAGAAAATATATATATATATCCAAATAAGGGACCATCTGGAGAGAGTCATGAAAATCAGTAAATACGAAGAGTTGGCGAAGCTGAGGCTGTTTTGCTAGAGAAGAGATATTTTAAGAAAGCCAAGAGAGCTGACACCAAATATTGGGAAAATCACATACAAATGGATAACTAAACTTATTCGTTAAAGTGCCAGAAGGCAGAAGAAGGTCAGAACATCAACTTAGAGTTTACAAGGGGATAGAATTTAATTCCCTGTAGGCAAGACTTTCTCACGAGGGCCCACCTAACAATAGCGGAGAAACATGAAATTCCCATCCCTGGAGCAAATGCCTGGTGGCTATTTGTCAGGCTTCCTTCCTAGGAGGGAGATTGGATTAGATCTCTAAGCTCCTTTCCAAATGTAAGATGCTATCTGTCTGATTAATCGCCAGTCATAGTCTTAGGTATTGCCCTGGGCTCTCATCTCCCTTTCGGTGAAATTTGGATTCGCTTCTCCCTGACGGTTAGATAAAAAAAGAGTAGATTCACATCTTTAAATCAGTAGCCAGCAGGAATAGTGATGGAGGAGAGATAAATTCCCAGACTTTCTCGGTCTGATTAATTAGTGCTTCAGAGCCTTTGTTGAGGAAGGTCGAGGAGACCAGGGAGGCCCGTTAGAGCTGAGTGTTGTTAATACTGTGTGAAATCAGCCAGGTGCCCACCTCTGTTTGCCTCCTCTAAGGAAAAATTAATTTCCGTTTTTGGTTGTTTGCGTTTGGGGATGTTTCGGTGTTTGGTGGGGGGGTTCGTTTGCTTGCTTGTTGGCCTGGAGTTCCAAAATGCATGGAAATAAATACTTGGGTGGCCAAGCCACCTTTGTCTCTCTTGTTGGTGAGAGTTGAAATTACACAATCTACAGTCAAGTTTTGGTGTCAGCTCAGTCCCTCATGCGCTGTGTGGCCTTGTACACGCTGCTTCCCTCTTCTGAGCCCCATTCTCTCATCTCTGAAATAGGGTAAGCACTATTTGACAAGTTTAGAAGAATTGAATGAGAAAAAATACTTGGGAAAGTGCTTTATATGCTTTGAAGCACCTTTCAAAATTAAGCTATTCAAATTTTCTCAACTGTGTGTTGTGGTCAGTGTAAAATTATAAAAAGCTCATTTTTCACTCCTTGCATTAGACATTTATTTACTTATTTATTTTGCCTTAGCAGAAACACTTCTTGGTCTTCCAATAAGTTCTGTAGAAAGACAAATGACTTCTGAGAACCATCATTTTGAGTCTACACTTGAAAAAAACATGAGGTGAGCATCTGGAAAATTAGGTCTTCCACAAACTCCCAACTCCAAGTTGCATAGATAAGCAAATAGACCATTAGCAGGAGCTACTGGGTTGTATAAAGCACAAAGACTAACAATTCAGGTGATAAACCTGGAAATTTATAGGGAATGGAGATTCTAAGTATCCAGTCCCATGTTTCAGTTCTTTGTGGTTATTAATGATACTGGGCATCTCATCAGTATGTCTACTCTAAGGGGAAAATATTCACAGAGAGTCCCTCCAGTGTCAAGCGGTAGAAAAGGTAAAACATTTCACAAGACAGAATTCAGCAAAGCTCCTCACACGCTTGTGGCAGTGAAACTCTGTGACCCTGCCATGCTAATAATCTCTTCTAATAAATTCTTTGTTGCTTGATTCAGACCTTTTCTGCGTAACATTGAGTCTGTCTGTTTTGTTTTCTTTCTGCACAATCATAGAAGAACAAGTAGCCACAAAGCTACATTCTGTTATCAAAGGTGGAGTCAAATGTTACACTTCTTAATTGGGGCAATGAGACACACCCTGGAGAGAGCAAGCTTTACACCTTCACAAGAAAACAGAGAAAACAAGAGGTCTTGGGATAGCTTGTACAAACCAAGAAAAATGTGTCCTAACCTTGAACACTCCACTTAAGAGTGAACGGGACCATGCCATGATGACACGGAGAAGCTGGTCTATCCTGATCCACTTTCCCCCTTTTTCCAAATGGACGTCTGAGCCTTTGAGCTACTGCACAGAACTCAGCTTCACACGGGGGCCTCCCATCTCCACCTGCTTTCTTCAGTACTTCAGGCCCAAATTTCCTGACGTTGGATCCTTCACAAAGAACCTGCCCGAGGCCCATTCTCCCAGGACGCAATTCTCTAGCCCTAGGCACCAATTCTGCCAAGCCATCCATGTCTATTAACCTCGATTGTGATATCCATCTTAGGGACCTGCTTTGTGTGTAACAAGTGAACTTCTGAAGATACCATCTTATGTGAAAGGAATGATTTTAGTTGCAGAAATGTCACACATAATGGCAAGCTGGCAGAAAAGATTAGTTGTAGACAAAACTCTGAGCCCCTGAAGAATCATACCATACAGACAGCTGCCCACCTGGCCCTGGCATGGATTCCGTGCTGTGGAAGAGGATATACTCTCACGCTGTTACAATTTCCTGGCGTGGTTGTTCAGTCCAAGGAAAAGGGGTCACTGTGCTGACACTTTCACCCTACGTCTCGAGTCTGTGGAAGCGTGAGACTAAACTGAAGGCAAGGTAACCAGGCCTTTATGAACAAAAGTAGAAAGTAATATCTTGGTACACAAATGCTCTCAATTTCAGGCCTCTCTCTCTCTGTCTCCATCCCCCCACCCCCATATCTATTAAACACTTCCAACATTACTGCTGTCTGAACGTGACAACTGAAACCTGGGCTTAAATTGGTACTAAATTGAATGCATTTGGGCATTCAATAATTTGCTAATTAAATTTCTGTTACTTAAGCATGAATTTAACCAATGCTTATTGAAAATCTACCTTATGCTAGGCAATATTCTGGTCTCTGGGGATACAGAGATAACAAGGCATAGCCCTGTCCTCCAGAAGCTTACAGTCTACTGAGGAGACACGCAGAAACGGCAGATTAAGATGCAGTCTTGATAAACTCTGGGTACAATGGAAACTTAGAGCAGGGGCGCCTAGAATAGTCTAACAAGGTCAGGAAAAGCTTCATATACAATGTGGTATCTATGTTAAATCCTGGAAGAAGCCAAGAAGGGCCTCCCGTGAAGACAGACCAAAGGTTTGATTCTTGAGTGAGTCCATCCTAAAGGTAAGCGAGATCAGATTACGTGACAGGCACAGTGAGTTTTCCAGCATGACCGGACACAGGAGGACAGGGAGAATTGAAAGAGATGAGTTTGGTGAGAAGATCTTGAAGAAGATCATATTGGGTCCTGTGTGCTTTGGTATCATTTACAGCCAAAGGCCTGGCTGGGTAGAACTTCTCTGAGCGTGCAATTTGAATGACTAAGGTCAAGGAATTATAATGTTAGAAGGAGTTTAGAAGTAACATAACACCTGATCCCACTGCGTAAGTACCCTGCATAACATCGCAACAGGTCCCCAAGCATCCTCCCTGGGGAACACCTCCCATGAGAAGACAGGAGAGTGAGCTGCAAATAGGATGAATGTTGAGCTACACAGACAGTTAAACAAACCTTGCTGACTCTCGAATCAGCTTCAGCATCGCTTTTAAGTGAGGGTTGGCGGGGGCCTCCCACTGGGCTTGGGATGGAGCAGCTCCTACTGGAGCACGTGTACGCTCAATATTGCACCAACCAAATGACACTTTCGAGACCTATTGGTAGGAAACACGTGGTGTCTTTTATAAAGAAAATCACTCTCCCTCAGTTAATGGATGTCTTTATACTTTGAGTGTGTTTAAACAAATTCTTTTCTAGTAGGGACAGTCTCTGTAAATGATACCAAAACTAAGGAGACTGGGGACAGTCCTGGAACCCAGATACCATGACAACCAAAAAAGGAAGATTTTAGGAGCAAATGAGACTATAAGAACATATCACATCTCATCCCATAGAAAATTGTTCATAGATTAATTTCTATCCTCATCTTGGGTATAAATTGTGTGCCCATTGGGTCCTCCGTATCCATAAGTGCATTTTGGCTTTTTAAGCCCAGGTCTCTGTGATCAGAATTAGCATATGGAGTTTCAGGCTCTTTAACTCCATTCTTCTGCTTCAAGAGGAACATTTTTTTCTATGGATGTTTAGAAAAATCAGCACCTTGATTTGTGCCTCAAATAATAGGAATCCCTCCGCTTCTCAAATAATCCAGGTCTTCCACCCTAGGGTTTCAGAACTACCACTGTGTGACCTTTTGGATGGTATATATGCATTGCCAGACACTAAGGTTGTCACAGCACTGGCTTCATGGGGTCCTGCCACTGTGTATTCATTTTTATGGCTGCTGTCACAAATTGCCAAAACTTAGTGGTTAAAACAAAACAAATATCGTATCTTGTAGTCCTGGAGGTCAGGGGTCCTAAAGTCAATGTGTTGGCAAGGCTGCATCCCACTGGAGGCTCTAGGGGAGAATCTAATTCCTTTCCTTCTTCAGATTCCAGAAGTTACCTGCATTTCTTGGTTAGTGGCCTTTTCTTTCATCTTCAAATCCAGCAGTTTAACATCTTTCAATCTCATTCTCACCCCAACCTACCTCCCTTTTATGAACCAAATGGGAAAAACATACAGTCTGTGCTCTCCTGCCAGAACATAATCATTCTGGAGGGCAAGAGATGACCCCTGACTCTCTCATGTTCAGCATCATTCTGTACTTCGGTAGCAGGTTTTCTCCATCACCAGCTTCTCTGGGCAGGTCACTAGGCATTTGCAGAACTCTGAAGGCAGGTCCCAGAATTCCGGTAAATGGCACAGTGTTCCTGATGACAGGCCACACTACAGACTATGTGGATTGATACTTCTGTCTCAGCCAGTCAGTCAGTTTATCGGTAATCAAGAAATATGTATTAAATTCCTATTATTGGACCTGGCACTCTGCTACATGCAAGGGAGACAGTGGTGAAAACTTCAGATGTTCAAGCATGATCGATAGAAAGTATCAAATAAGCAAACAGAATAGCAAGTGAAGTTCAGCTGCTCTTCAGGCAGGAGGCAGATGGCAAAATAACATCGTGCAAAGCATGAAGGCTGGTGTCTACCTGTATAATAGAACTACTGGGCTATGGGACTTCCCTGGTGGTCCAGTGGTTAAGACTTTGCCTTCCAATGCAAGGGGTGTGGGTTTGATCCCTACTCAGGGAGCTAAGATCCCACATGCCCCAGAACAAAATGAATGCTCTGTCAGGACCGTGTCTCACTCTAGTAGTAGGACCCAAAGTAGTGCCAGCCACAGAGCAGGCCATCAGTAAACAGTTTTTGAATGAATAGATGAATTAGTGAATAAATATAGAGATAAAGGAGTCAATAAGGAATTACACCTCAGGTCAGGGACATTAATAGGCAGATCTGGCTACCTCTCTGGATGCAATATTAAACACCCAAAAGCAAGCTATGATCACTGCCTAGGGAGCCAAAGAAACTCAGGTCCAGAGATGGGGGGCTTTAAATCACAGACACAGCTTGTGCCTGATAATCTGAGCAGGAGGGGAAGCTTAGGGCCCTTTCTATTACCAACATCCTATAAAAGTTCTTATGGGCCTGGCTTAAGAATCCCATGAAAATGAGAATGAGTAAAGGAATTGGGGATTATTTCTAGAAATTCCCCTGCACTTCCAGCACCCCATCCTTATCTCTGTTAATCAACCTGCTCTCTCCCCTGGTCTTTGCGGTATAACCTCCACCACCTGCCCCACCTCAGGACTGAGAGCCACTGGATGGACCAAGCCATTGGCTGATGGAAGAAAAGTCTGCAGACAGGGAACTGACAGAGTGAAGTACATTAGACTAAATTTGGGCTTCGAATGAAGTCCCAAAGCAACTCATTGCCACACTCTTTTTTTTTTCTTAATTAATTAATTTATTTCTATTTTCCGCTGTCCTGGGTCTTCGTTGCTGTGCTCAGGCTTTCTCTAGTTGAGGCGGGAGGGGGATACTCTTTTTTTTTTTAATTTTTAAATTTTATTTTATTATTTTATACAGCAGATTCTTATTAGCTACCCATTTTATACATATGAGTGTATACATGTCAATCCCAATCTCCCAAGTCATCCCACCACCACCACCCTGCCGCTTTCCCCCCTTGGTGTCCATGTGTTTGTTCTCTACATCTGTGTCTCAATTTCTGCTCTGCAAACTGGTTCATCTGTACCATTTTTCTAGGTTCCACATATATGCGTTAATACACGATACTTGTTTTTCTCTTTCTGACTTAATTCATTCTGTATGACAGTCTCTAGATCCATCCACATCTCTACAAATGACCCAATTTCGTTCCTTTTTATGGCTGAGTAATATTCCCTTGTATATATATACCACATCTTCTTTATCCATTCGTCTGTCGATGGGCATTTAGGTTGCTTCCATGTCCTGGCTATTGTAAACAGCGCTGCAATGAACATTAGGGTGCATGTGTCCTTTTGAATTATGGCTTTTTCTGGGTATAAGCACAGCAGTGGGATTGCTGGGTCATATGGTAGTTCTGTTTTTAGTTTTTTAAGGAACCTCCATAGTGTTCTCCATAGTGGCTGTATCAATTTACATTCCCACCAACAGTGCAAGAGGGTTCCCTTTTCTCCACACCCTCTCCAGCATTTACTGTTTGTAGATTTTCTGATGATGCCCATTCTAACTAGCGTGAGGGGATACCTCATTGTAGTTTTGATTTGCATTTCTCTAATAATTAGTGATGTTGAGCAGCTTTTCATGTGCTTCTTGGCCATCTGTATGTCTTCTTTGGTGAAATGTCTATTTAGGTCTTCTGCCCATTTTTGGATTGGGTTGTTTGTTTTTTTAATACTGAGCTGCATGAGCTGTTTATATATTTTGGGGATTAATCCTTTGTCCGTTGATTCGTTTGCAAATATTTTCTCCCATTCTCAGGGTTGTCTTTTCGTCTTATTTGTATTCCTTTGCTGTGCAAAAACTTTTAAGTTTCATTAGGTCCCATATGTTTATTTTTGTTTTTATTTCCATTACTCTAGGGGGTGGATCAAAAATATCTTGCTGTGATTTATGTCAAAGAGTGTTCTTCCTATATTTTCCTCTAATACTCTTTTAGTGTCTAATCCATTTGAAGTTTATTTTTGTGTATGGTGTTAGGGAGTGTTCTAATTTCATTCTTTTACATGTAGCTGCCCAGTTTTCCCAGCATCACTTATTGAAGAGACTTCATTGTATATCCTTGCCTCCTTTGTCATAGATTAGTTCAACGTAGGTGAGTGGGTTTATCTCTGGGCTTTCTATCCTGTTCCATTGATCTATATTTCTGTTTTTGTACCAGTACCATATTGTCTTGATTACTGTAGCTTTGTAGTATAGTCTGAAGTCAGGGAGTCTGATTCCTCCAACTCCATTTTTTTCCCTCAAGACTGCTTTGGCTGTTCAGAGTCTTTTGTGTCTCCATACAAATTTTAAGATTTTTTTCTCTAGTTCTGTAAAAAAGGCCATTGGTAATTAGATAGGGATTGCATTGAATCTGTAGATTGCTTTGGGTAGTACAGTCATTTTCACAATGTTGATTCTTCTAGTCCAAGAACATGGTATATCTCTCTATCTGTTTGTATCATCTTTAATTTCTTTCATCAGTGTCTTATAGTTTTCTGTGTACAGGTCTTTTGTCTCCCTAGGTAGGAGGTAGGTTTATTCCTAGGTATTTTATTCTTTTTGTTGCAGTGGTAAATGGGAGTGTTTCCTTAATTTCTCTTTCAGTTTTTTCATCACTAGTGTATAGAAATACAAGAGATTTCTGTGCATTAATTTTGTATCTTGCAACTTTACCAAATTCATTGATTAGCTCTAGTAGTTTGCTGGTGACATCTTTAGGATTCTCTATGTATAGTATCATGTCATCTGCAAACAGTGACAGCTTTACTTCTTCTTTTCCAATTTGTATTCCTTTTATTTCTTTTTCTTCTCTGATTGCTATGGCTAGGACTTCCAAAACTATGTTGAATAATAGCAGTGAGAATGGACATCCTTGTCTTGTTCCTGATCTTAGAGGAAATGCTTTCAGTTTTCACCATTTTGAATGTTTGCTGTGGGTTTGTCATATATGGCCTTTATTACGTTGAGGTAGCTTCCCTCTATGCCCACTTTCTGGAGAGTTTTTATCATAAATGGGTGTTGAATTTTGTCAAAAGATTTTTCTGCATCTATTGAGATGATCATATGGTTTTTCTTCTTCAATTTGTTAAAATGGTGTATCACATTGATTGATTTGCGTATATTGAAGAATCCTTGCATCCCTGGGATAAATCCCACTTGATCCTGGTGTATGATCCTTTTAATGTGCTGTTGGATTCTGTTTGCTAGTATTTTGTCGAGGATTTTTGCATCTATATTCATGAGTGATATTGGTCTGTAATTTTCCTTTTTTGTAGCATCTTTGTCTGGTTCTGGTATCAGGGTGATGGTGGCCCCATAGAATGAGTTTGGGAGTGTTCCTTCCTCTGCAATTTTTTGGAAGAGTTTGAGAAGGATGGATGTTAGCTCTTCTCTAAATGTTTGATAGAATTCACCTGTGAAGCCATCTGGGCCTGGACTTTCGTTTGTTGGAAGATTTTTTATCACAATTTCAATTTCAGTGCTTGTGATTGGTCCATTTATATTTTCTATTTCTTCCTGGTTCAGTCTCGGAAGGTTGTGCTTTTTTAAGAATTTTTCCACTTCTCCAGGTTGTCCATTTTATTGACATATAATTGCTTGCAGTAGTCTCTCATGATCCTTTGTATTTCTGCAGTGTCAGTTGTTACTTCTCCTTTTTCATTTCAAATTCTGTTGATTTGAGTCTTCTCCCTTTTTTTCTTGATGAGTCTGGCTAATGGTTTATCAATTTTGTTTGTCTTCTCAAAGAACCAACTTTTAGTTTTATTGATCTTTGTTATTGTTTTGTTTCTATCTCATTTATTTCTGCTCTGATCTTTATGATTTCTTTCCTTCTACTTACTCTGGGTTTTGTTTCTTCTTCTTTCTCTAGTTCCTTTACATGTAAAGTTAGATTGTTTATTTGAGATGTTTCTTGTTTCTTGAGGTAGGTTTGTATTGCTATAAACTTCCCTATTAGAAGTGCTTTTGCTGCATCCCATAGGTTTTGGATCATCATGTTTTCATTGACATTTGGCTCTAGGTATTTTTTTATTTCCTCTTTGATTTCTTCAGTGATCTCTTGGCTATTTAGTAATGTATTGTTTAGCCTCCATGTGTTTGTGGGTTTTTTACTTTTTTTCCCTGTAATTGATTTCTAATCTCATAGTGTTGTGGTCAGAAGAGTTGCTTGATATGATTTCAATTTTCTTAAATTTACTGAGGCTTGATCTGTGACCCAAGATGTGAACTATCCTGGAAAATGTTCTGTGCACACTTGAGAAGAAATTGTAATCTGGCAGTTCCCTTTTATGTTATTTGTCATTTTTCCCTTGCTGCTTTCCATAATTTTTCTTTGCCTTTAATTTTTGCCAATTTGATTACTATGTGTCTCGGCATGTTTCTCCTTGGGTTTATCCTGTATGGGACTCTCTGTGCTTCCTGGACTTGGGTGGCTATTTCCTTTCCCATGTTAGGGAAGTTTATGAATATAATCTCTTCAAATATTTTCTCGGGTCCTTTCTCTCTCTCTTCTCCTTCTGGGACCCCTATAATGCAAATGTTGTTGCATTTAATACTGTCCCAGAGGTCTCTTAGGCTGTCTTCATTTCTTTTCATTCTTTTTTCTTTATTCTGTTCCACAGCAGTGAATTTCACCATTCTGTCTTCCAGGTCACTTATCCGTTCTTCTGCCTCAGTTATTCTGCTATTGATTCCTTCTAGTGTGTTTTTCATTTCAGTTATTGTATTGTTCGTCTCTGTTTATTTGTTCTTTAATTCTTCTAGGTCTTTGTTAAACATTTCTTGCATCTTCTCGATCTTTGCCTCCATTCTTTTTCTGAGGTCCTGGATCATCTTCACTATCGTTATTCTGAATTCTTTTTCTGGAAGGTTGCCTATCTCCACTTCATTTAATTGTTTTTCTGGGGTTTTATCTTGTTCCTTCATCTGGTACATAGCCCTCTGCCTTTTTGTCTTGTCTATCTTTCTGTGAATGTGGTTTTTGTTCCACAGGCTGCAGGATTGTAGTTCTTCTTGCTTCTGCTGTCTGCCCTCTGAAGCAGGGACTATTCTTCATTGTGGTACATGGGCTCTAGGCACACAGGCTTCAGTAATTGTGGCACGTGGGCTCAGTAGTTTTAGCTTATGGGCTGTAGAGCGCAGGCTCAGTAGTTGTGGTACACAGGCTTAGTTGCTCCACGGCATGTGGGATATTCCCGGACCAGGGCCCAAACCCATGTCCCCTGCATTGGCAGGCAGATTCTTAACCACTGTGTCACCAGGGAAGTCCTGCCACACTCCTTATGTAAACATTTTTTTTTGTTTCCTTCCTTTTGCCTCAGCAGGTCTTATACTGTCCAGAGGCCCTTTGAAAATTGCCCTCAGCTTTTTTCAGTTTGGTCCCTTAGAACTGAGAATGCCTTTTAGCCATCATCACAGTCAATGGAGGTTTTTTAAATGGATTTTTTGTGAATGAAAATGTGAATATTTTGTGGGAAAAAAACCCCCAAACAGTCAAATGACCCTGTTCTTCCAAAAAAACAATTTTCCATAACAGGCAGGGAAATTAAAGTGGGAGAAAGTGGCAGTGATGGAACTAGAGGTCTTGTTCCATAGTCTCTGCTGTTTCCTAGAAGCTAACACCTGAGCACCTCCACCTTTTTCTACCTTTACATTCCTTTACTCCTTCATTAGGAGAAACCAAAATGTTGCCCAACTACACAGAGCAATTCCCAGCAAGGGACAAGAAGAGAAAATAGAAATGAAATGAAGACCTAGATGGGAGGGGACAGAAGGGTAACAGTGACGATGTGAATATGGAACATAGCTGTGGCCTCAGGTCTCCCACCCCAGGGGCCTCCCCTTCCTTAGCCAACAGGCCTGGCAAAGGCAGTGGATGCAGCTTTGAAGGGGAGCCCTGGATGTGATTGCTGTAACGGTGTTTGTGGGCCCTTTGTCTACAGGGAATGAGTGCTGATGACCTGCTCATCACGGTCGGTGGCAAGAATCAAATACAATAAGTCCTCTACATACAAATGAGTTCCGTTCTGAGAGTGCACTTGTAAGTCCAATTTGTTTGTGAGTCCAACAAAGTTAGCCTAGGTACCCAACTAACAAGAGTTGGCTATCGAGTACTCTACTGTAATAGGTTTACAATACTTTTCACACAAATAATACATAAAAAACAAACAAACACAAAAAATAAAGAAAATATTTTTAATCTTACAGTACGGTACCTTGAAAATACAGTAGTACCAGCTACATCGCCGCTGCTTTTATGCTTGCTTCCGGACATCCTGGGCTTGAAATAAAGATACTGTACTACTGTACCCTACACAGTATGGTACAGTAAAGTACATAAAAGCACAACTATTTGTAGTGGATTCATGCACATGACAATGTACTCTAGAGACGTGAACTAACTTACACAATTGGACGTGCGAACGCACGTTCGCATCTTTGAAAGTTCACAACCTGAAGGTTCATATGTAGGGGACTTACTGTATGAGAAACTAATCAGGGAAGCTCATAAGGAAAAGTGGGACAAGGCTGGGTGGTGAGAAGAGAGGAGATGGGCACCCCTGTGAGAAAGAACCACTTCTCCACCAGCATTTGCTTCATCTCACTATCTCTAGAGTGATGGATGAACCATTAATGGAATGAGTATGTTTAATGAATGTTTAGAAAAAGGAGGTAGCAGCCCCAGCAGAAACTGGCTCCATCCCTCTTTGGACTCAGGTCTCGCTCTTGGCTCTGGCCTTGAACAGCTGCTGACACTTTCATCTTCTGGACAGACTGAGGCTAGAAGTTCAATCCATGCTATCTGGTAAGGTCAGTACCTCCCCTTGTTTTCATTTCATTGGTCTCTAGCCTCACTTATCATGGTGCAATTAAAGGGGCTGTAACTTTGCCTGTCTTGTCTTGCTTACTCTTTGGGGATTTTCCTACAACTTAAGCATTTTTAATCAAAATTCAGTTACATGAAATTTTTAATTAAAGTCCCTCCCAAGGGAAGAAGAGAGGCAAAATGAGGTCCTTGATAGTCTTGTGCATTTTAACTTGTAGAGGGTCTCTTTCTGCCTGAAACTCTTTCTTAGTGAATTGTCCTAGTTGACTAAACCCAGTGTTTTTCGCCCCATCGCCACATACCCCTACAGGACTTTCAGAGAAATTCTTCCTTTCTGTACACTGATATAAGCACCATATAAGCCTAAGTTTTCAAATAAAACAGATAGCCTGGAATCATTTTAATTAGAAAATATCCTATAGCTACAGTGTATGCATTTAGCTTAGGAAAACTAGCAAGCAGATGAAAAACAAGGGTTTAGGGCTCTTAACAAGGAATGCTCTATATAAGGTTATTTGTCTTTGCACATTGAAGAAAGCCTGGGAGAGCTCAGGTACGCATCCTAAGCACACCTGCTCCCAGCATGTGCTATTTTTATAATAGGTGAGGTTTGGGACTGGGTATCACCAAAAGGAGCCAATGAACAAGAAAATGCAGTAAGTTTGCTAGGTTCAAGGACACCCTGGAAAGTAGAACTTTAAAGACACTCCACAACTATTTTTGGGTCTACAGTTATGCAGGTCATCAATTCAACACCATCTTAGTTCAAAACACACACTCTCTTGTGAGCCTCAGTGGGGTAACTCACGTTATGCTCACAAGTCTAAAGGGGGAAAACACTAATCTGGGAGAGAGGGCACCAGCAGTCCATGAGCTCCTGTATCACACAGTCAAGGTCTAAATCCCAGCTCTGTACAATGCCCAGCTTGTATAATGCTCATGATTTGAGGCAAGTTACCTGATATTTGTATGTCATAGTCTGCTTCTCTTGTAAAGATAACAGTGACTACACTGTAAGTTTATTGTGAAGGTTATATATGAAGACATAGAGGAGAGCTTAGCCATAGTTAGTATTCAATGAATCTTAGCTATCATTGTTAATTTCCCCAATAAGATTTCTTGTATAAGAAATGTTCTATTATCAATGTTCTATTATCAGAACTCTATAGCATCATTTTCAGCTTATTTTCAATCAATGGAAAGCTTGAAGAGAAATATTTTAATATAACAGTGTTCTTAATCCCTGTCCTCTGTCCTATTAGGCTGTAAGAAAACATTAGATTATCTCTTATAAGTTTTAAAGAATGATTAGGTTTTGCCACTGAATGTAACCTGCACAAGCATAATATAAAAAGTTCATTGATCAACCATAACTTTCCAAGAATCTTAACAGCTTTACATTTTTATAATAGTGGACCCAAAAGAATCAATTTAAAAATGGAGATACAGTTAATGACTGTCTTCTGTACTGTACTCACTTTCATTAATAATAAAAAAAAAAATAGGAAGCCATCGTAAGCAGAATTGAAACCTGCAAAACAAGTTAATCTCTATGTAAGGCTAGGGGTGCCTTCTACAATCTATATATAAGATTCTAAGTTGTCCAGTATAATATGATCCAGAGCAGCCAACACTTCCTTTACGTTACCTTGACATTTCCTCTGATTAGAACTCTGTCCCATCTGGGTCTCACTAACATTTCCATTTACAAAACAGCCCTGTCCTACAGAGTCATCTAACAGCTGCTTTTCAAGGGCTCAGATCTTTAGACTGTCCATCATCAACACCACCTGAAGGGTCACGGTGTCTAAAAGTCCATGGGTTCTTTCCTCCCAAGGAATTGGTTGTCTGAGCTCATGAGATGTGTGGTCTGGTCCTGACCTGGGGACAAGGCCAGGCGCCTACCCACGGGTCTCTGGCAAACCCTCCAGTCCATTCCCCCTACTGCAGCCATCGTGACTGTTTCAAAACAAAAATTGTAACGGGTTACCTTCTATAAGACCTCAAATGTTTAAAAGAAACGAATCATCTTCCGTGGAATCCCACTGTTCTTAGGATGAAAACCAAATTTGTAACAGGGTCTACAAATCCCTATGGATCCCAGCCTAAATCTCAGATTCATTTTGGTAGAACTGTCCCCTCACCCTGGCCAGACAAGCTATAGTTTTGACTCTTAACTTCACTGCCAAGAGCACTGACACATCTTTTTCCTCTCTCCTGGAACACTCTTTCCACTGCCCCCTTTAGTCCTGGCTCAGGGAACTCAGACATCCGTTCTTTCTAGCTCAGGTCTGGTTTGGGCCCTTTGTGGTATGAATTCGTGGCACCAATCTCAATGTTTAATTACATATTTATCAGCACAAGTCTTTAATTAAATACATTAATACTCTCTCTAGGATACAAACCCCAGAACAGACTATTTGTCTTACTCATTATTGCATCCCCAACACTTAGCATGTGGTTATCCTTCACAAGCTATTTACTGAATGAAATAATTTTTGTCCTGATTCAGTCAGTTTTAAAGATATATAAAACTTTTTAATTAAAAAAGTTAAATCAGACTAATTTATACATTTCATCATCAATCTTCTTTACTAAAATAAAATTGAAAATTACCCAAGACCATGATGTTCCTGAAATCTTGCCAGTGTGAGAGTCTTTAACCCAACATTACCTTCTCGTTGAGATTTTGCCTGGCAGCTATTTCTAAACCTTAAATTCCTGCCTCAATACTCTCTTTTCCTCTTCACCCACTTTAATTTTTTTCCTTACCATTTATTAACATTTAAATAAGTTTGTCTCTTTTATTGTCTGTCTCCTACTGATAGAATGTTAACTCCATGAGGGAGGAAATTTTGACTTTTTTGTTCACAACTGCATTCTCGGTGCCTAGAACAAAGCTCAGAACACATTAAGAGCTCAATAAATATTTGTCATCAGATACTACATTTCAACTCAGCACAATTAGACCCACCAATTCAGGTACTAATATCTTCTCAACAAAACCATAGATACCATAAAGAAAACAGATAGCTTTCTCTGATGTGATGGGTTTTACAGACTGCTACTGTCCAAAATAGTAACCACCTGCACATGTGGCTGTTGAACTCTGAAATGTGACCCGTCCAAATTGAGATGTGCTTAAAAATATAAAGTATACACTGGATTTCAAAGAATTCGTACAAAACTAAGAATACAAATATAATTTTATAATAATATAATTTATAATAAAGTAATAGAATAATAATAGAATAATATAATTTTATATTAATTGCATGTTAAAATGATAACATTTTGGATGTACTGAGTTAAACCAAATACATTCTTAAAGTTTTTTCTTACTTTTTAAATAAGCCTACTAGAAAATTTTAACTTACATATGTGGGTCAATTATATTTGTATTGGAGAGTGCTGGTCTTGAATATACTATTCCAATGCCTAAAAATATTTTTTAGGGGGGCCAATTTAAGGATGCAAATCAAAACGTAAAGAGCCCAATCTCTTAATCCTCTTTGAAGGAGTTCATATTATTTGCAGGTAAGGAAGGAAGGTTTTAGAAAATGAATTCACTTTTACATGGAGCTTTAATCTCTTTCTTTCCCAGATATGAAACAAAGGAATTTTGGTCGAACATAGAGTGGACTTGGGAGTCAGATAATGGTAAAAGGATTATTTATTTGTCCATTATCTGACACATAATCACTGAATTCACAAACAAGACTAACCTAGTTTGTCTTAATTCTTTATTATTCTTGTTATGTTTCAGAATTATATTCCTCCTAAAACATACATGTGTGTGTTATCTCCATTTTATAGTCTGGACTAAGAAACTTCTTTTCTCATGGGCTACTCATCTAAAAAGAGTGGATTAAATCAAAAAAGAAAACACCTGTCAAGTTCATCAGTAAGCATGGCATAAATGAGTGTCCAAGGAATTTGTCTAGATATAATATACTCAACACATTTGTAAGTACTTTTTCCCCTGGTCAGTAGAGTTTTAAAATGATAATATATTAAGCCTATCTTTGAAGAGGGCAACCTTTTGTGTTTAGTGAACACATAAACAGTTAATTTCAACATCATCATGTGGTAAATTCTCTGATAAAGAGAAACACAGGGTACAATGGGTACACCAAAAAAAAAAGAACCAGAACCTGCCTGGTTAAGGCCTGTGAGTGTGAGTGTGTGTGTGTGTGTGTGTGTGTGTGTGTGTGTGTGTAGTAGTGGTGGTAGGAGGGGTAGTCAGGGAGGAACTAGTGCTGTATCTCCAATTACAGATCAATGTTATTGATTACTTAATAACTAGACCTTCTTTGCTTATCGCCATCTCAAGACAGATGTGCTAGATTCGTTTGAAAGTGATGACTTCCTCCTTATCAGGACTTTCACCCTAACTGTCCTGAATGGTTTGTGCTAATAAGGAGTAATGAGATCAAGGGGATAAGACAGCTGTGATGAAGATACTCTGCATTTTTTTTTTTTTTTTTTTTTACTTTCTACAAAACTCTGCCATCCAAAAAGGGAAGCTGTCGTTCTTCCTTAACTCTGATGCCATAGTGTTATGGTTACTCAGCTAAGCATCCCTGTCAGTCAGTATATCCACTCAAGCACCTCTTTGAGCATTTGAAAAAATCTAAGATGGCTCTTGAGAGAGTCTTGGTCTTGCCTGCAGGATTCCCCAGGGCTCATCCTTGGAGGGGTTGGAAGTCCTTTTATTTGGTGAAAGAAGAGGCCACTTTCTCAAAAGCCTAACAGAATGCCCAAACTTTGTCATCTGCATGTCCAGTATCAAAAGCTTATGGAAATTATTCCTTCAGTCCTGAAGCAGCTCTGGACCCAGCTACAGATTTGAAATGTAAATTGTTGAATCTCAACTCCTATCCAAATCATAGATAAATGAATGAGTGTTCAAGGAAAAGGAATTCAAGGTATTCTAAACTTAATAATTTTTATCAAATAGGATTATCAGAAAGCAACAGGCCTACTCTCCTTCCCCCCATGCAAAATGTCATTTCCTAAGTTAAGTTTTCAGGCTATGTCCTTGGCTTATGTCCAACATTTAATATAGTTAAAATATAATAATAGTAGTAATGTTATTACTATAATTAATAATATAATAATTATTATTCTACATTTTCCATTAAGCCATTGTTAAATAGATAATTCATTATGTAGTTCAATGACCTTCTTACATCCAAAAAAATCATTTTAATTTAGAATATGAAAAAACTATAACCCATCATGTTTCTTTTAAGTGCCTTGCCTGTCAGGGATCCCAGGCAGAGCTAATGTTCTAATAAAGGAACTGCATCAGCCTAGGTCAGCATTTCCCAAAGAGATGCCCTGTAGATCACTACTGAAGATGCTTTTCACAAAACACGTCTGATGGCAACAAGTGTGAGAAAAGAGATTTACAATTCCATTAGCATATTAACCATCCTAAGAGGTCCAGCAATCAACGTTTGCATTTGTTTTATCCAAAATTTCCTAAATTTATTTGATTACAGAATTCAGCCTTTGCGTAATTATCCTGAAGCACAGAAAGTTGGGAAAGCCTGACCTAGGTCATGGAATGACTTTTTTCTCTCCCCCTTCTAGAGGTATTATTTTTCTACTTCTGAATCTACATTTTACATGTATATTATAAGGCACAGATGCTAAATAAGTTGAGTGTGGGTGTGTCTACATGTGTATGTGTGTATATATGAACACACATACACACACAGGAAGGTATGGCTTCCGTCCTTTCTTTTTCTTATCTCTATAGCTATCTTTTATTTATGTACTGTGTTGTGTATATTTATTATACAGAAGGCCTCAATCTCCAATTGGCCCGCCTGGCACTTGACCCGCTGTCTGTTCCTGGCAGGATCTGTACATGAGCAAGAGCCTTCTAGGGAAAACCCAAAGCCCTTCAGGAAGTGGTCTGAGATGATGTGATGTAGTAGCTGGTGAGTTTCCTTCTGAGTCAGGGCTGCCACAGAGGGTCCCCAGGAATTGACGCCTCTCTGAAAAGATGTGAAGATGTTAGTGCTGAGGTCATGACCGCCTCTCCCTTTGTTAAGGGCCCTCTAGGGCTTTTCCCAAGCCATTGATATTAATAGAATCCAAACCAGATTTCAGCCCAGGTCCTCCTCTCTTGCTGAAATCCCCTGCTTTCCTGTTTCAATACTTCCTTGAAGTCTCTTGGGTTGCCCGTTTTTGGCTTCCTGTGCTTCCATCATGAAAGGCACATTCCTATACTACATCCAGGGCAGCATCATAAAGAAGTCCCCAGACCCTGGGTTCATTTTACATTTTCTCCAACAACTTTTTCATGAGAAGACTGAGTTGAAATGATGCTTGAAGAACAGCACATGCCTGGTGCAGTCCTAATGAAGCTGCTTCACACGTTTATAGACCTTTATACTCTTCCCCACTATACTTAGTCTCAATGTTCATCTTTAGAGGCTCCATTCTATAGGGCTATGTTGGGCTGGTTCCTACAGAAAGCACTCCCGTGCTGCTTTGTAAGTACCCAATGTTGCCGTCAAAGGATCCTAGAACTCTTGACATTTAGTCAAAACCACACTTAATTCATGCAAAAATCATTTGCAATTTGAAATAACCACTGCTCTCCAGTGTACTTAGAGGTGTCCTTATTTTTCCCCTGGCCTGCATGTGTTGGAAGGGCAGAGGTTCTTGTAAGCAAGCTCTGCATCCTCATTGCCTAGTAACGCTCAGGTACATGCTTAGTTCTTAATAAATGTGTGTTGGGTAAATGAAGAAATAAAATTAGCATTAGTTACTTGGGAAACTACAGCAGATTCATTCACCTGGGAAAGCAAAATCAGGGCACTAAAGATTTGGGTCACTCACTGTTATATCAAGAAGTGCTTCAAGTCTAAAGTACAAAGTACAGCAGCCAAAGTGCATTTCTTCTGTTTCTGTCCTCTGTGATGACAGAAGGCAGATGTCACCTGTCTGGATGGACCCTGTGTTCTGACAATACCAGACAAACAAGAGGTAGAGAACCTCACCCCCCACCCTTCATATTCTTTTCAAAGCTTTTCTCTGTTATTGAATCTGCTTCTAAGATTTCAGAAACTCCGACCAATTTCTCCTCTGTCAGCTGCTGTCTGGAAACTTCTACCTGGAGAACAACTTTACATCTGAGAGCTTCTTCTCTCTAGAATGCTCCAGATAACTCCAAGACATCTATGCTATCATTCTTCTTTGAAAGTTGGGGAACATTAGGCCCAGTGAAAGGCAGTGAATCGAGACAAGACCCAGCATACAAACCCTCAGTGTAAGGCCAACTTTCTCTCCAACAGCCAGCACTGTTTCCTGGACTAAATCCGTCATTTAAAAAAAAAAATCACTCTTTCTAAAACATTGGCCCAGTGAACCAGAGTCTCCTGGGGTGCTTATTAAAAGATTGTATTTTAGCATAAAAATCAGTGAAATTTGAAGAAAGTCTGTAGGTTAGTGAATAGTAACGTGCCATGCTCATGTAACAAATTAACATGAGGCTTCTGCGTACATACCCAGGATAATTAGTAATTGAAAGCAGAGACTCAGACGGATATCTGTACACCATGTTCATAGCAGCACTATTTACAATCGCCAAAAGGTGGAAGCCACCCAAGTGTCCATTGATGGAAGGACTGATAAACAACAACATGTGGGGTGTGTGTGTGTGTGTGTGTGTGTGTGTGTGTGTGTGTGTAATGGATTATTAGTCAGTCTTAAAAGGGAAGAAATAAATGTCACAAAACAGCACATATTGTATGATTTTCACTTATGTGAGGTCCCTAGAATGGTCAAATTCACACAGACAGAAAGTAGAATGGTGGTGTGTCAAAGGGCTAGTTGGGGCAGGGCAGGGGGTGGCAGGTAGGGAATGGAGAGCTGCTTATTAATGGGTACAGCGTTTCAGATGGGGAAGATCAAAGTGCTCTGGAGATGGATGGTGGTGATGCTTGTACAACCATATGAATGCATTCAATGCCACTGAATTGGATGCTTAAAAGTGGTTAAGTGGTAAATCGTATATGTATTTTACCATAACTTACAAAAAAAAGAAATTAACGTTAGGGGAAATGGGATGAAGGGTATACAGAATTCCTGATGCTATATCTGCAACATTTTTGTAAATCTAAAATTATTCCCGCTAAATGTTTATTGAAAAAAATAACCGTAAGAAAATTATTGGGTGATTGGATGAACACCATCACCACCAATAACAAGAAAAAGATATTTCTGGCCTCCACACTCAACTGTATCAGAATATCTGGAGTGGAGGTAGAGGGGTATAAAAAGCCTCATTTTTAATAACTTCTAAAATTTAAGAACAACTATTTTAGGACATTCCTAACAACTTTTTTCCAAATGATCTTCTTTCTTCCTGTCCCTTTTAGTCAGTGGCAGAATAAAATCTACACTGGAATTCCTCGGCAACCAAGTTCTTCTGTGGGTATTGCTTTGCCACCATGCTCGGGTTTGGCTGTGAGCTTAACACAGGCCCCTGGGGTTGTGTGTAACCCTGGAACTAATGGTGTGGCCAGCTGTCTACCCCTTCCCTGGATCCTTTCTACTTTCCCTCCACTTCTACTTCTTGACCTTGTAAAAAATAGGTTCCAGTCCTGAGAAACTTAGTAACCATGGACTGATTGGGTCATGACCAAGCCGATAGCTCTCTTTTTCCTTACCCACTTTCAATGACCCTTTTCAACAAGGGTCAGAGCCAGATCTGTAACCGAATACAAGAACAACAAGCAGGAGAGGGTGACGAGGACATACAGTCCTGCCGGGCTGCTGTAAAGCCTTCCTGTTTGGATGCGACACTCCATAACGAGAAAGAAAGAGGCTGCCCTAATGGTCCTGGGCATGTGAGGCTGGGAGCTCTGAGGCCAGAGAGCAGGCCGTTCCCTGCCACAAAATCCCTGTCACTTCCCTCTCCGCACCTCTGTTTACCATTTGTCAAGAGACAGAATTAGAAGAGACAGACTCTAAGGGCTTCTCCAGCTTTGAAACTCTGTGACTGAATAAAACAAGACCATCCTGACCTAAAATATTTGAATGGCCACCCTCCTTGGGGGTGAGACTTGCATTTTTTGCAGCTCAAATTTTTTGAATAAAGGTCTGGCCCTAGAATGACTCAAACTAAACTTCTGAAAGCCAGGAAATGATATAACTTACTCAACTTTTCCACTCCTCTGAAAGGGATGAGTGTTGAGAGGAAAGAGGAAAGTGGCATTTGAGGGACAGTCAGAACTGACTCCTCTTTCATGTGTGTGTGAATGGCTCTTATCCTATTTCTTATTATGCTTGAAGCAAAGGAAACTGTGACCAGAACAAGTTGGGTGTTCAGAGAAAATGGTGGAGGTGGGGTGGCTGATGTCCCTGTGCTCTCTCCCCGCTTTTCTCCTGACCAGTCATTTCTGACCCTTTTTGCAGACAAAAACTCCTTTGGGGAATCTCATGACTTTGATTAAGGTGATCAATCTTTGCAACTTTGGAATCTGGGATTCTGAGATTTGGAGGCAGCCTAGAAAGAGGGAAATAGGCCAACTGCCAAGTGACCCACAGGCCAAAGGAGAAAGCGACAAGAAATCAGTGCAACAATCTCAGATCGAGGCCCCCCTTTGCTAGAGTTGCCCTTCACAGGATGAGCCCAGTGATAGAGGCATAGCAACTTCCTTAAGTATCTCCAAATTACCCTTCCTGGGCTCTGGGGTAAAGCAGTACCATATGGCTTCCAGAATCCTGCCCGTCTCTCCTCCTCCTTCCTTGGTTCTCTTTTAGAATTGGACGATTATTCTGCCTGGTTTATGGACCCCTGATTTCATTCTTGCTGCTACTGCGGCTGCCGCAATGGTTGGTGGATATCTTTGGGCTTTGGAGGAGGGGCAGGGGATGCTTTCACAGTTACAAACAGGGTCATATCAGGAGCACGGTATTTCTCTGACTCTGGGGACCAAAGGTGAAAACATGCACACTGGACCGACCATCTGTGTCTGAAGAGAGTGGCTCAGCCTGGAAAGAAACAGGTGGCTGTAGCCAATGGATGAAAGGCCTCAGCACACCCCTGTGGGAATGGCTGCAGCTTCCCAGCCCTAGAAGATGCCCAGGAAAGAGGGCCCAGCTCACAGGCTGGGACACGGATGACCAGAGGCCTTACTATGGGTTGCGAGCTCTCATCAGGCTGAGTTAGAGCCTTGTCTGTCTGTTTTGCATTTCAGACGTGGGGAGGCAGCGTGAGTGACAGTCACACACAGCAGCATCCTCATCGCAATCCCACTACTTATTGTCTAGTGACCTTGGACGAGTTACTTACCCTCTTCAAGCTTTAAATTCTCCATCTATGAAACAAAATGCAAAGTACCTCAATTCAAAGTTAAGGAACCTGGAACATTGTAGATGTTCGATAAAGGCATTTCTCTACGCTTCTGTGTGACCTTTGATAATTTTGTTTTTCAGCATCTTTCTGAAAAACAATTAAAATGAATAACTTCATCTCATGGATAGACATCTTTTATAGAGTTAGGGGGAAAACAATTCCCTTGCCATGACAATTTTCTTTCATGACTGGTTATGTCTCTGATTCACTGTGTATCCCTGATCCAGTCAACTTTCTGCTCTTTGCCTTGATTTTCTCATCTGTGAAAAAAAATCCCCGCCACCTACTATCCTCAGTTCAACTGAACAGAAGTCCCTGAGGCGTCCACCACACCCAGCCCTGGATCCCATGTCTTCTCCTAAGTACAAGTGATTTCCACGGGCTCCTGTGTCCAGGGTTGTCAGCTTCCTAATATCGAGCGTTGTACCATCAGGCCATGTCAGTTAAGAGTTTACTGAGTATGTCTTTTTTGTCATAAAGATTAGATCCAAATGATTCCTGCCCACAACACGATTACTATCTAATCCTGCCTCAATCAAGGGTTACTTGTCTCTTTGGAGTCAGACGGAATCCTTATTAGAAGAAAAATAAAAGCTTGAATATTCTATCAGAAATGCCACCAGCTGCACCAGCCCCTGAATGGGCTGCAGGGGTGGCCGGCCCTCCTCGCTCTGGTTTAGATGCTGATGTGTGTGTGACTCTGCCTGCGAGCTCAGAGACAGAGACGTGGTTTGGAGGGAATATTTATAAACACCTCAGCCCAGAACCTGGTTCAGTATAAACACTCACCACGTGGGAAATTTGTCTTGATTATTGTTATTAGCAGAGGAGGAGAAATAGCCAAGGATGGGCATCAACAATGAAAGTGACAAGATATTAGTTTTTCTAGGCCCTTTTCTGGGTCTGAAATGCACCCGCAGGCCCCCCCTGGAAACTCAGGCGTGCCTCTCACCAGCTGCGGGAACGTGTGGGGCGCTGGGGGAGACTGGTAGCACCAGCAGCCCCGGGAAGGTGTGTATGGGGCTCAGCATCACCTCTGTACAGAGTACACTGAGGATGCCAGACCGCTCACCGCCTTCACGCTTGATCTTATCGGCCCCACCGGGGAGGTGAAGTGCATGTGTCAAGGGGTTCGTGCCCGTTCATCACTGTGGTTGCCCCACACTGGAGCAGGCAAGGTAATGCTTGAAGCCATTTTTGCAGAGACGTGCACAAACAAGCAGCTGCTGACAGTCAGTGGTTCCATTGCAGATCGAGAAAACACCCACAGATGGTAAAGGCTGCAAAGAAAACACCACAGAACACAGAGCGACGTACACACATACACACACACACACCCCAAAACAAAGTCTCAGAACTCAGAACCCCAGAGTCTCAGAACACCAGAGGGAGGGTTCACGGGCCGATAGAGAAGCCAAAAATGGAGACGAAGGGCTGGCTGGACGGCAGAGGAGTTGGGGGACTGAGGTTCCACTGCAGGTCGGGGATGCAGGAGAGTTTTCTTTGAGGAGGGTAGTTCTGAGAGGAAAAGAAAACCGACAGTTCTCAGGCCTTGAAACTGAGAGTTTCTACTTCAGAGAAATGAAAACGATTTCTTTCTGAAGATGAAGTTCGACGGAGAAAGAAAAGTCCAAATTCAGGCCTTCAAGGAGGCGAAGGATATTTTCAATCTGCTAAGTAGTCGAGTGGGTGGAAACTGACCGGGGTTGATCATTCTTACAATTATTCTTGTGTAAATAAGATTTTTCCATAAAGTTGTATATACAGAAGTTTTTTTTGTTTCTCTTAGTAGAAAGACAAATAATGATTTGATTGGCCTTTGAAACATCTAAATGTAGGCTTGTTACCTTTGTGCATTCATCTATGTGGCACACGTAGCAGCAAAGTGAATGAGACAAACCTTGCCTTATACAGTTTTTTTGTATCTAGTAGGGGGTAAAGACATTAAAGAAGTAGACACTGAAACACATAGTTACAAACGGTGATTAGCGTTTCCAGGAGAGAGTGTGTAGTGCAATGAGAGAGAATATCTATTTTTACCTGGAGGTTTGAGTCTATTACACAAGTAGTTTAAAACCTGTTATTATGTGTAAAATGCAGAGATCTATAGAAATGACTGAAATATGATCCTTACTTTCCAGGAGCTCAAAACTTTTTTAAGGGACTAAGGCATGTTGATACATAAAGAAGAATAATATTTGAAAGGAGGAGTGAGAGATTTATCATTAAGTTATTTTAGAAACTATACTATATTTAGAAACTAAACTATACTATTTTTTTCTAGAAAAGAATGCAAGTGGGCTTTGTGTTATAGAGATACTAGCTTCTTTCAGTTATCTAGGTCTGGGAAATTCTTTTTCATTAAGATTAAAAGACGTAGGGGCTTCCCTGAGAGTCCGCCTGCCGATGCAGGGGACACGGGTTCGTGCCCCGGTCCGGGAGGATCCCACGTGCTGCGGAGGGGCTGGGCCCATAAGCCATGGCCACTGAGCCTGCACGTCCGGAGCCTGTGCTCCGCAACGGGAGAGGCCACAACAGTGAGAGGCCTGCGTACCACAAAAAAAAAAAAAAAAAAAAGATTAAAAGACGTAAAAGGCACCACCGTTGACCTGGTGGAAATCATCCAACTCATGGGCACAGTGTCTTAGAGCTGAGCTTCTCAAACTTTAATGTATGTACCAGTCATCTGAGGACTTTGCTAAAATGCAGATACTGATTCAGTTGGTTTGGAGTGAGCCCCGAGATTTGGCATTTTTGATAACAGTTGCATAGATAATGAGGATGCTGGTGATCTGGGGACCACATTTTGAGTAGCAAGGTCTTAAAGGAAAGAATCAGAAGGCTACAACATTAGGTTCAATGAGCTTCTTTCATTCCGCATAAATTTACTGAGTATTACCTATGAAGTTGGCTCATATTAAGCATTAACCAGCCCTTCCTTACTGAAAAAAAAACATGTTCACCAACTAGATATTTCACAGATCACAGTTGTTTGAAATCTGGGTAACCATTTTATATCTGGTGTAAATACTCAGAGAATCTGTGAAAGGAAGTCAACCAAGATGGCGATGGCAGTATCCAGACTTCTGTGTCCCTCGTTGTCTTTGTCAATGGTTTCTCTGTGGTGGGTGACATAGATTGTATATGGACATACAATGATATGGCAGAGGCTGGTCTGGAACTCAACACAGCTACGTCTGGAGCTCAGTGACCTCTCAGTTACCGTCAGGTGAGACCCTTCTTCCAGAACCCAGAGAGGTATTTGCCATTGTCTCCCCACTCCCCACCTCATCCTTCCACTTGGCCATCTCGTGGGCAGGCTGACGAGCAAGGCTGTGGGCTTCCCACCATGACATTTATCACCCAAATGAAACTTGACAGGGGAATTGTCATTTTAGTGAGAAGACGATAAAACTCATTTAACCTTTCCACTCTATAGGCTGACAATTCCCTCCGTGCCTGATGAAGCTTGGTGAGGTTTTCCAGAAGAACAGACTCAAGTTACACGGGGAACGCTGATGCCTGTCTTCCCTTTTCATCTTAGGAGCTCATTTCTACCCAATCAGTTGCAAGCTTCGCACAAATGGAATTTCCAAATTCGGGTTGGAAGAAAGCACCTTGATTTCCTCCCAGTGACATTGTGAAGAACATCAAAGGCCTTGATAAGTGCTGAAAGGAAGTAATATTCTAGGCACAGATGAAACCCTTCCTCCACTCCACTCAGACTGTCAGGCAAGTAATTGATGTGTCTCCCAGAACAGCAATAGCTTCACATCACCAAAGCCTTGTGTCCCACTGGGAATTAACCCTGTCACTTCATCTAATTCTCCATTGGAGAGAAGCAGTCGCTGCCAGAGACTTGTCATTGAGGGTGTCATTGCCTGCACTTGATGACAATTGTAATATTTAATATTCCTCAAATGAGGGTCAATCCTGAGAATATAGGAAGGATGGAGCTTGTGTGTTTTTTTTTTTAAAGGAGCAATTGTTCTTCATTTTCTAACTCCAAGTGAACTGCTGTTTACACTATCTGAACTAACTGATTCAAACCCAAACCAGAGAGGAAGAGCCGGTCAGAGACTTGAGAAACGATTTGAATAAAATGCCTCCAAGTATGCTGTTGTTCATTCTTGTAACAAATATTTTATGAACATTTCCCATGGGAAGGCACTACTACAAACCCCGTCCACTGTTTTAGGGGGAAAATAACCAGAAAAGGGGGAGGAACAGCTAAGAGAATACGCGAGAGATATAACATGCAAAAAGGAGAGTATGATGAAGTAGAAACAGCCTTGTGTTAGGGCTGAGGAACTCCAGTCCTAGTTCTACGCTTAGCTGGCTGTTAGAATTTGAGCTGGACTGACTTGGCTCCTAATTCCTTCATTTGTAATTAAGAGAACTGGGTCTTTGGTAACGCAAAAGTTTTATGGCTTCATGTGATTAAAACCTTCTCATCTTCTAAGGAAATTGTGTATCTTCCAGTCCTTTATCTTGCAGGTGATTGCTGCCTTGATACTAAACCACTCCACATGTGAGATCTGGAGGATGTGATGTGAGCTTCATCCCCAGAGCCCTCACAATATGTTCTGTCTGTCGCTCCTTCACAAACCAAGGGATAACCTTACACAATCGAAAAACAGATGTCTACGGAATAAAGACGCAGACCTACTAAAGAATGGACTTGAGGATGGGGGAGGGGGATGGGTAAGCTGGGATGAAGTGAGAGAGTGGCATGGACATATATACACTACCAAATGTAAAATAGATAGCTAGTGGGAAGCAGCTGCATAGTACAAGGAGAGCTGCTTGGTGCTTTGTGACCACCTAGAGGGGTGGGATAGGGAGGGTGGGAGGGAGGGAGACGCAAGAGGGAAGAGATATGGGGACATATGTATATGTATAACTGATTCACTTTGTTATAAAGCAGAAACTAACACACCATTGTAAAGCAATTATACTCCAATAAAGATGTTAAAAAAAAAAAGCACATGTCTAGATATCTCTGAAGGTGTCTACAGAGGGCATACTCTTTCCATGTTAAGAAAACAAAAACTAACAAAATGACCATGTTCAAAGTAAAATTACACTCTCCCATTCATGTTACTCTGAAATAAATTTGAATGCTTAGGGCAAAGCAGCTTGAGAAAAACATCCTAATTGTACTCGGTGTCATTTTTGGCTTCTGAGTTTAACAGGGTAGTCGTGGAAAAACATAGACATAATATGATACTAAATTCAGAATTTGTCTGCCCTATCTCATTTAACTTTCACAATAATCCTATGATGAAAGTTGTGTCCTCTGATTTGTAGATAAAGAAACTGAGCTTGGAATGCGTAAACTTCCCAAATACCATGCTGCTTATATATAGTAGAGACAGGACTTGGACCCAGATCTAGCTATTGGGAGTCAACCTTGCATGTCTGCCTCAGCTTACTTACCTATAAAGCTGCATCAATAACACCTAAACTACAGTGTTGTAGAGAGAGTTAAACGACATGATGTATATCAAGTGTTTTCCTCAGCAGAGCCTGTGGCATAATAGGTACTCAGACTTCGTCTTCTCCAAGGCATGGCATTTCGAAATAAAGGTTCTCACTTCAGCACTGATGAGGCAGTTGGGTGAACTCTTCTAAGACCTTTCTCCAAGTAAGTTATCTTTCCAAGGTTCCTGTTATTACTTTCCAAAGGCTTTGTGCTTATGAAGCAGATATGGACTGAAAGGGGTGGGCCGAGCTCTACAGTTGTTCTGCAGCCTTGCTTGTGTTGGGTCAGCAGGCTCATACCTCCATAAAGGGTGAGCACCCTTTCTGGAATCTTGGCAGGAAATGCACCCCCTGCAACTCCCCACCACTCTCTCCAAGAGTCATGGGTGATGAAGATGTTTCCTGCCATTCTGTACAGGACAGAGAGTCACTTAACCTTGCTTTCATTATCAGTGGGATAGCCGGCAATTGGACCTCCGCCCCCTAGAACGAACGAGCTGCCAGGACTAGCCCTTTGGCATCACCCTGTCTTGGTTGCAAGCAAGCAAACCTGTCACCTTCCTGTTTTATCTACACATGGTGTTTGCTTCCTTTGACGTGGATTCTTACACTTGGGGTGGGAGGGATTTCTCGAAAAACATTTGTTGTATGCCTCTGATTCCCTGTCTCCCCACCCCTTTCTCTTTCCTTTTCAAGGCTCCAGGAATTGCTGAATGGCATGTCCTGAACACCCAACGCTCTTGGTTAAAAATACCCGACCATGTGCTTATCTACATTGGTACTTCCTCTCCAGGGGCCTTACAGACGTTATCTCATTTATCCTTGAAAACACCCCAAGAGATAAGATGTAGTCAAAGAGTGCTCTTTCAGAAAGGTAAGGAAGGCTTTAAGAGGAAAGGTCAGCATTTGAGGTTCTATTCCAAGGCCCAGGAGACAAGCTCAGGTCTTTAACTTCTCAGTTTACAATCCCAGTCACTCTACATTCTACCCCTGCAACCATAGGAGTCCATATAAAACAAGTACAAACCCAAGGATCCAGGCATATAGGAAGAGGCCAGGTTAAGATGGATTTGGAAGCTTCTGTGTGTCTTTGGAAATTTCTTCTGGGTGCCTTTGCTTCCATCGTATCTTTAAAGATTGGAGATCCCCCAGCCCTTAGTCATCCCTTTAAATCACGCTACGTATCCTCCCCAACTGCCTCACCATGGTTTTAGCTCTCACCTGTATAACTCATGGTAACTATCGGTTTTCCCTATCCCTCACCTTCTCTTCTTAGCTGAGTATACAGTAACTACGTACTAGATGTCTTACATGAATTTGTCACATGCACTTCAAAAATGCGTTCCAAGCAGAACATATCATGTTCATCCTCATTCTGTACCTCTTCCTATATTCCCTATTTCGGGACCTAGAAATAATGACCAATCCGAAAAACCTGAGACTCACGGCAGATTCCACGCCCTGCCCCTGCCCCCCGCATTACTATCATATGTGAGTGCTTACTGAGCCAGACATCTTCCAGATACCCCTCCATCCAGAATCACTCCCCGCTTCCAAGCATATGCCCGAGACTGACTTATGCAACATAAACAATAGAGCTGCTGTGACCTCTGGCTGCCAGTTGGGCTTGGCCTTTGGTGAGGACTGGCCACAGATTGGAAAGAGGCAGGAGAGTGAAGGTACTTTATTTATTTCCCTCCTCCCTCCCCTGTGGGGTCACCATGGACTGACCGTATCCTGGACATAAGGCCAGATCCCATCACAATTCCCTTTCCACACAGCTCTTTCTGGGTTCTAATAACCATCCCTTCCTGCTGCCCATCAGGCTTGGAGGTAGTAAAGCCTCCTCCACCCCTGATGTTACCCACCTCAGGGCACTGCTCAGTCCCCACTCACACACTCTGTAAATCATGCCTATATTGCCAGAGCTAGCCTGTACCACCTCTTTCCTGATGGGACCCCCAACTACTATAAAGTCACCAATTCTATCTTTTCCATCCAACTCAGATGACTGCATTTTAAGCCCTCAATACATCTGACCTGATTGCTATGTTACTTCCACATCTGTCTCCCTATAGGCTTCTATCCACTGGTCAGACGGTCAAAGTGTCTTCTCTAAAATACCCCTGTAATAACATCAGTCTGTGTAAGTCCACCAAGGGCTCTCAGTGCCCTTCACCATTTACTTACCTATCTGTCTGCCTGTCTTTCTAGAGTAAGTCTTTTATCACTCCTTCAAGGGCATCCTACCCTCTATAAATATTTATTTAACAAATGAGTATTAAATGGGACTTGAGGTCTTAAGGGAACTATAGCTATTTCCTTTTACAATACTATTTTCTATTTAAGAGCAGTTTCTTGTCCTACTGAATGAGTCTCAAGGCTATGGGAGTACAAACACCTGGGACTAATGTAATACCTTTCGATTGTTCAGAACTCTTATCGGTGAGGGGTTAGATCATGATGAAAAAGCAAAGGCTCTCAGCTGGATTTCCTGGATTCAATTCCTGATTTATCCACCAGTCCTATGACCTTGGGAAAATTAATTAACATTTTATGCCTCCATTTATTAATGTCAAAAATGAGGATAGTAATATCACCTAGCTCATGGGTTTGCCACAAGGATTAAAGAAATTAACACATACCAACACTCAGAAGAGTGTCTGGCACGTGGTGGGTGCACAATCGATGTTAGCTCTTATTTCTTGACCTAGCCTTGGTTCGCCAACATCATCCTATGGTGTCTGTCTGTTTGTAGTCTGTTTAGCTCACACTTTCATCAAAACAGACCTCTACCTGAAAGCCTTCTAATATCAAAGACCATGACAACCCCTAGCAGCTGTGACCATACGTTCCTCACTTCAAGTTGTCATGTGGCTGCCACTTCCCATAGCCTCTGCTAAAGACATTCTTCATTCATGGCTCAGCAGCAAGGGGAAAAAAGAGTGTGGACACTTAGAGAATGTCTTCCTATTGTATAATTGTGATTCCCTCATGATCTTTCCCAAAGCCAAAAGAATATTTCCTTCAACAACTGAGCCTCTCTCCTCCTCTCTTTCTCCTCCCCTTTTTCTTTTTGAAGAGACTCACTCCTACATCTTCATTCCTTCCAGAGGTTCACAGAGAAACGCAAATTTGGAATTTTAAAAGTAAACTTACCAAAGCAAAGCTTTTAAAAACTGGTTATAAAATATATGTTTATAAATACAGTTACACGTTTGGAAAAAGCAGAAAAAAATACCAAGAAAAAAATAGTAAACCACCTTTCTAACATCCTGAAAGCATCACCACTAATAGTTTATAACACTGTTTACAGTCTTTTAGATTTATATGTGTTTTTTCATACTTGAGAATATATTCTGTATATGTTTTGCAGCCTGCATTTTCCCATTTAGTCAAATAATTTTCACTGATCCAAACTATGTGTAAAAGTTTTAATGATACCATTAATTTAATTAATTTGATTCAATGGCACCCTAATATTCTACTGTTTTTTACACTGGTATTTTAATTAAATATTCCATTATTAGAAAAGTTATTTCCTACTTTTTAAATTATTACTGTAAAGCTATAATAAACATCTTTGGTTACAATTTTTGTCTGCATTTTTATGAAAGAGTCCCAGGATAAAACTGCTGAGTTGAAGAAGATGAATATTTTAAGGCTTTTGATATACCTTATACAAAATGGTTTGCTAGAAAGTCTACGCCTGTTTACACTGTCACCAGCAGAATATGAAGGTTCAGCTTAGAGTTAGGATACTCTTAGCAAGCTCTAAATTTACATTTTGTTTAGTATCTTCTTATTGAAAGGCAAAGCCTACGGTTTCTTTAATGTATGTTTTAAACAATTATTAAAATAGATATAAAGTGGCTTAATCTCCATTTGAATTTCATATACCTTTTATTTCACCCCAATTTACACAATGCTTTAATTAATTATATATGTCACGAGATATTTAAGGACCAGGTCCTCTGCTGGCACAGTCAACTCTGTGGTCCTGGGGGGCACTCCGAAGACATGCCCATGGTTGAGCCTTCCTGGATCTGGACCACTGTGCTGAGGGCCCTGTGATTAGCACAGCTCAGATCACAGGGTCCAGCAGGCTCCTGGACCAGGAGGCTGTACAGGGAGGGAACCCACCAGCAAAAAAAGCATTCTTCCCCTAGTCACTCAATGAATATTAACTCAGGGCCAATTTCATGGGAGAAACTGTGCTGAGCCCTGGGAAAACCACATCAACAGGAGAAACCTAGCACCTGCCTTCGAAAAACTTACCTCTCAGAGAAAGGGATGACCGTTAAATAATTGAGTATCCAATTAAATGTTTAATCATATTTACAATGAAGTGCGGGGAAACAGAATAATAACGGAGAGACAGAACATTCAATCTGGTGAGTTTACAATGTCTACTTGAGGCATAGTCACATGTCACACCTATCTTTGTACATGGAAATTACCTTTTTACTTATAAACACCTGGTAAGATTAAAAATGCCATTTGATGACAACTCCTCTCCTTTATCCCTCTTTGAGTTTCATGCAATCACACAGGCTCCAAGAACAAATGGAATGCGTGTTAGCCTCCTTAACACGGTCTACATGTCAGGACAAAAGATGAACTTCCAATGCTCAACATAGATTGCCTGAGCAAAGATGGAAAAAAGAAGGGGGTATCTAAAATACTTTTCTTTCCGTAAGTATAGCATCATGACCCTCGATAACATAGCCCATGTAGTGAGGGAGAATTAAGGTCCCCCAAATTTTCTACCCCAGTCATAGCCTATCGTGGTAAGAACTAGGAAATATCCAATGAAACAAATAATCTAGGTCCTTCGGGCAGCATTAAAAATAGCCACTCACTCACCTGCTTGACCAGCAAGTCACAATTCATGCCAGATGAGTGACATGCCACGGAGCAACTAAGCCAGTGGGCCACAATTACTGAGCCTGCAAGCCACAACTACTGAAGCCAGTGCACCTTGAGCCCGTGCACCATTTATTTTTTGGAGAATAAAACCACCTCTGAGTGATTAAAATTTAGACCAGCTAGTCAAAATGCTTTATCACCTGTTCTTCTAAAATACTGATCAACGGAACAAGTTTTACTAGGGATAACAGTGTAACTGTATTCTGGAGTTCATATTGGCAATATGGTTTATGACCTTGATGCTGGATCACGATACGTCAATGGTATAACTGCTATCAATTGTCTGTTTGTTCAACGATTAAAGTATCACGTGATCTGAGTTCAAAAAAAAAAGACTCCTACTTTGGTTTATTGCCATTCCCACAGCCCTTCACCTGTTTGGATTCATTTGCAAGGTTATAGTCTGTAGCTGCATCTCCCTATGTGGCAAATGAGGGTGATATTCTCCTCTATCCATCTCCATCCACCTCACCAAATGGATCGAGGGAGATTAAATCAATGAGCAGGTAGAGGAGCATTGCCTGTTACACTCTATCCCTTCCACAGTGGGCTTCTCAAGCTTCCTTTGGTGCCTGTTTGCTTAAAAGGATGAACCCAAGGCAGAAAATGTGGCCGAATAGCCCACACTCACGGCTGGTGAGGAATAGCATCCTATGAATCAGGAGTATCTTCCGGTAAACAGAGCAAAACAGAGATCTTTGACACGTAGGGGCCAGGGAGAAGTTCTCGAAGGAACAATGGGACACACCGTGGACTATTTACAGAATCCGCTGCCCTGTGTTGTGGCTACAGAGTTGCTGGGCAATTTGTATTGTTTGGTTCACAACCCCCAGGCCTCCCTCTGCACCCGCATCACCCCCCAGCTGCCTGCTCAGCTATTGTCATTGATGGAGTCATCCTGGCTTCCCCACCCCCAGCCCCACTGCCCTCCATCATCATTTCCCCTATTGTTCGCAGGGTCTGGCCCTGACCCCTGGGTATTTATAAAGGCCACTTCCCGCTGCATCATTGTGTGTTCGGTGGCCCTCAGCTCCCCACATTTCCTGACAATGAGGCAGGGGGGGCGGGGGGGGGGCGGTAACAGCCCGAGTCCAGCTCCTGATTTCCGCCATGTCCTGTTTACTGCATTCTGCAAGCATCTCTCTGGCCACTCCTCCAGCAGAGTCCACCGGCACTGATTTATCCCCGTCTGGGCTGCAATCAGTCTAGCAGAGCGCCTACACTAAACCAGCCCAAAGAGCGAAGGGCTTCCGTGTTGTAGGCTGGAACCTTGAAAGGTGTTTCAGTCTCTGGATTAAGTTGCTAAAGTCTCGAGTCAAAATCAAAGATGTTGTGCTTGGAGAGATACACACACAGCCTATTTCCTTCTGTTTCTTAGTATATGAAACTGGTGACCATTGCAATCTCCATTTTACTCTTTGGGTCCTCTGCAGTTTAGTGTCTGATGGTATGTACTGCCAGAACCATCATAAACTCCAACAAAAAACCCTTCTCTTGTGGATAAACATCAGGGATGGCAAACACGTCCTTTACAGGAATATGGCATTTCTCTGTTTTCTAGGATTTGTCTTTGTTTCCTTTTATCCCAGACTTGCTCTCCATAGAAGAATTGTCTCCAATGCAGGATGAGTGAATTTAATCACACACGTTGGTGAAGGGAAAGAGCAGACTTTGTGTATCTGTGACTATCATATTTGAAACTTTTCAGTTCATTGTCTGTTTTCAAACTTAATTCGATGGGGATTTCCTTCCGTTTCCCACAAGCAAGATGAGAACCAAAGCTCAGTCGGTGTGATTAACAAACTTGCACTAGGTCACAAGACAGTTGCAAAGCCCGGGTCCAACCTAGAAACACGATGGTTTATCGCTTTGGTCATTGACTCGTTCTTAATCTTGCCCAAATCCTTTCTTCCCTCTGCGTCTCTACCATCTCCCCGTCGCCTCCTCTCACCATTCATTTACCCTCCGGGAACAGGATAGGATACCTCAGGTAATGTCTACCAAAGTACATGACCTCCTCTTGGAAGGATTTATCATTGAACCCTCTAGGCCCTCAGCTGCTGGAGAAGAGCTTTCAAGGCTCCATCCACTGGGATGAGCTAGCTCCTTGTTAAATGAAGTCCTAACCTGGGCTGGCTTTTTGTAATGTTTGATCTCTCCCACCATGGAGCCCGTCAGGAACTGAGACCTGGGCTGCTCCCTGTTGTTTATTATTGCAGTCAGAGCTCTGCATTAAAAGAGAAACACAGGCAATGGTGACTGGAGCCACCAACACATCAGCCAAGGCTGCCCCTCATGCCTTGACTGTTTGGTTTGGCAAGGCTATGATCTCTTCCTCGCATCTGGGTACAAACAGCCAGACACTTTTCTCCCAGGGGCCCATCTGGCCACTGTCTTTGTCCCAGATCACGATGCATTCACATTTCCTCAAGCCCTCAAGCTGAGCACGTATGTGTGTTTGGTCCCGGCTGCATCATTCTCCAGTCGGACGGTCTCCACCCTGCCCCCTCTCCCAGCAAGCATCCTGTTTCATCCCTGGCCCAGCTGCTGCTCCAGACTGTGCAGCTCCCGACAGGCAGTGGGCCAGTCTCGGGACTGGTGACAGAGTGAGTAATGCACAGGGTCAGAGGGCAGCCGCTCCTGGGATTGCATCTCCTTAGATGAGGAGGCCCGCTCACTGTGATCACCCAGTGGAATTAGTTCCCAGAGCTGATGGGCAAGATAAAGCACATTAACGAAATGTGCCCTCTTTGATTCTATGCCACAAGGGCAAGAGCTTGCCTGGAGGACTTGAACCCATCACTGACCCTCTCCTAAGGCTACTGCCACCATGTGATGTCCTTATCAGCACCATAGTCATCATATAACACTAGAGTGTCAAAGCTAGAGGGGGTGCAGTGAACCCTTCTTTAATACATGAGGGAAAGGAGGTCCAGAGGGCTCAAGTGGCCTGCTGGAATCTGCACCCAACCCTCCTGTCCATCCCAGTGACCTCTTCAACTACATTATGTTGCCGTGTCTGGAAAAGGTCTCCGTGGGCAGGAGGGAGAGGTTGGAAGCATGAGCTACAGATATGGGGCTCTCCCTACTTCTCACTTAGCTTCAAAAGAATAAAAAGAATGAACTGCTGGAAATGAGCTCCCCACCCCAACTGACACATCCTTACTTGCAGGTAGGGGAGACAAGGCAGACCACAATCACCAGTCCTGGGGACCAGTTTCCTCTCTACCCTTCCCGTCACTCTAATCCATTCCATATAAAGCTAAAGTCATAGAGCCATGTCAATAAATACTAGAAAGAGGAAAAGAACACACAAAAAAGACAACACCACCATCACCAAATAACGCTTGTGAAACCCACAAATATGTACCTACCTGTGTAGTCACGCCAAAACCACTCAACTCAAACTAGAACGTACAGTCCCTGACATATAAGATATTCATTGATTCATCCAATCAAAGAGTCAGTCATTCCTTCAATCCTTCACTCAACAGAGAGACATATTATGGTTCACTCTACATTTATGTATAATACACTTTATGCCAGACACTCTACTAAGTGGCAGGGTAATTCTTCTGAGGAATAATACATTGGAGCCTACAGTTTGGTGGGGGTAATAGACACATTGAAAATAGTACAGCCTGGTGTGAATATATATATAAATTCACACACACACGTACATAAAATAGCGATGTATGAAAAGAGCCTAAAATTGCTTGGGATGGATGAGAAGAACGTCAAAAATATCTTCATAGAGGAGATAATACTAGAATGAGTTTTGAATAATGGCAAACTCTGGGGGTGTAGGCTGAGATCTGGGAGGCACAGCAGACAAAGGCATTGCCTGTCAAAGGAGCAGAGGAAAGAGGGGTCTCAAGCTGCTCAGAGAGCCATGCAAGTGCAGCGTAAGAGGAACAGGAGAGGGGAGTGGCTCTCTAGGTGGAGCCCAGATCCCAAGAGGCCTCGAATGCCATGCCAAAGAGCATGCACGTTACCCTCAAGGTACTGGAGCTCCATCAAATAATCGAGTAACGGGAACCCTAGGATTAAGTTTGCAATGAACAAATATTCCAGGTCTCAAGCGAAAAATGAAGTGAGGTGAGACAGGCAGCAAGGAGGCTGCGGAACAGTCCAGATGAGGACTTTCATTCGCTGAATGCTTGACCGGTACCAGCATTGCTGTCAACAAATACTAATGAGAAGCTCCAAGTTCCCAGGCCCTGTTCCAGGCACTGTGGACACAGTGGTCAACTAGAGTCACGGAGTCTTCCTGACAGAGCACTTCCTGAGAACTCACCATACATCAGATGAGTACATTACATGTAATGTGGTACTCAGGCTCCAAAGAAACCACAATGTTGGTTACTATTATTTTTCTAATTTTCCTGATGGGGAAATCGAGGCTTAGAGAAGTTAAATGACTTGCCTAATTCACACAATTACTAACCAGTAAAAAACTGATCTGCACCCAGACAGTTTAATTCCTAAGCTCACAGAGATATTCCCTATTCTATGCTACCCTTCATGAGAACTCTCAAGGGCTTGAACTTTAAATAGCTTTGTCTTTCAAGATCCTCACAGGCCTTGGGGGCTTTTATTTTCATAGACCCTTTCTCATGTTTCGTACTAAAACACCCCTAAATCATACATTGAATGTAGTACATACAGAGCTATATGAATTAAGTTGCAGTAGACTAGATTTAAATAATGTAACACTTTGTAGATATTTAATTAAGCATTTATTAATTTTAACTCAGCTCAGATGCAGTCTGACGTAAGAGAAATTGAATGCTATCACAGGAAGCCGAAGACCACTGTTTCTAGTGCCAGTTGGTGGAGTTAGGGAATGCTGCTTTGGAGATGTGAACAGGGTTTGGAAGCATGAAGAGGAATACGTCAGACAGAGAAAGATGGCAATCAGTCCAAGAAGAGTCCAGGAAGGCTGTGACATGTGTGTAAAGAGAAAAGTATGAGAAAGTATGGTGGATCTGGGAAACTTCAGGAAGACACTTAGACTCTATGGAAATAGCTATCATTCCAAACGATATTTCTAAGCAACAAGAAATGCAGCTTACTTATACGGAGTTTTGTTCTTGAAGCCAAAAGTGCCAGAATAAAGCAGCCAAGTGAGAGGGTTCTGCTCCAAGAAACACGCTTCAGGTATGTCATTCAGGGGTGCCCACATTGAATAGGCTTCAGGGGGCTTCCCTGGTGGCACAGTGGTTGAGAGTCCGCCTGCCGGTGCAGGGGACACGGGTTCGTGCCCCGGTCCGGGAAGATCCCACATGCCGTGGAGCGGCTGGGCCCGTGAGCCATGGCCGCTGAGCCTGCGCGTCCGGAGCCTGTGCTCCGCAACGGGAGAGGCCACAGCAGTGAGAGGCCCGCATACCGCAAAAACAAAAAAAAAAGCCTTCAAAGCCTGAAGCACGTTTTTCTGAATCTCCTAAATATTCGTTCATTTTTATCCTGTTAGGTATGAATTTGATTTCTGGAGGCAGCATAAATCTCAGTTAGAGCCCAGCGTGAAGAATACTAATAGCAATAATGCAGGGCGAACAATTTTTGTTCGACAGAGAAACAAGAATTGCAATTAAAATTTTGCTGAGTGCTTTCTGTGTTCCAGGTACCATACAAAATGACTTTTCTCCTTCAAAAAATTCTGTGAAAGAAATAAATTACTTTGATTTCTACCTTATTAATGAGAAAAAGAAGCTTGAGAGGTTAAGAACTTGCCCCAGGTCATATAAAAATCCTGAATCATAAGTAAGTGTGAATCCAGGACCTGAGTTCTATACCTTTATGCTGTTCTATTCCTCTGCAATTCAAGATTTTAAAATGATGTCTCATCACGTAGGCCTGCAGCAGGGCCACCATATAACCTTCCTACAAATTAAGCTTTCTAACTACTGGAGGCCCCACGTCATAATACGTCAAACATATGATAGTGTACCTACATCTTACATAACTAGGGCTTATAGATCATCTCTGTGTTGAATCGCTATATATTATTTGGCGTAATAATTAATCCATTTATTATTTTTACTTATACTTTTATTTTTTCATTTGGGGACCAGGAACTTTTTTCTAGTCTTAAATATTATCTTTTAGGGCCTTAAAAAACTTGTAGACTCCAGGGATACTATAATGGTGATACCCTCTCTGTAGTTTTTCCCAAGGAGTGGCCCCAGAAAAGTTTAGAATCCCATAGTTGGAATAAGTACATAGTCTCCCAAAATGAATACTGTACTTTGAAAAACAACCTGTAGCTTCATTATTTAAAAGCCGCAGAATTCAGAGGTAGGATATCTCACACTGGGAGGAAATGCTGAGGCAAGTCCCTGGTAATTGTCTTACTTGAGTTTCCTCGCCTTGGCTCTGTTGCCTGAAACCCCATCCAATGTGTTCTTTTAGTTCATCTAAAGCCATTCGGAAAGCAGACAGAATCGCCCTATCGCTCTGAATTATTCATGGGCAGAGCCTAGCGCACCCATCTCCCAAATCACACTTTAGTTTTAAGATTTATACATTTTACTCCCCTACCTCCGCCCCCACCCCGCCGCCCCCCGTGTATTTTTAGGAGCAGGGCAAGCCTGTTCTGCGGCTTCGTTTATTTGCTTTTGAAAATGGAAAGAGATTTCCCTAAGCACTGGAAAGAATGTGAGCTGGGAAAGAGAACACCAGAAGAGAAACAAAACTTCAGACGAAGTGTAAAGGAAGGAAGTGGAACCAGAGACCAGATGAATTCTGCTCTCCTACTTTCAACCTGAGACTCCTCCTGGAGCTGTGGATTCCCCGGGCTGCAGGGCCTCCAGCCTGGATCCATGTGCGCATTTGCATTTCAAAAGGAAACACGGACTGCAGGGGTCCTCAGCGAGAGAGGAGCTACGCTGGGAAGAGAATGACGGGGGGCTCCTGGTCACACACTTACAAATAACTCTAGGCTCGAGAAGCTCAGACCGCATTTTCCTCATCCGCAATTACAAATCATCTATTGACCAACCCATCAAGCCATCCCTCCCTTGCACTGTCACTCATCCCCTTTAGGAAATACATTTCAGGACTGCTGGGCATAGTCCATGAGCAGAGCTAAAGTAAAACAGCTCAGAAGACACAGCTCTATTCTACCTTTCAGGTCTCTAAAGGAAAACGAGTGGCTTCCGAGGCCGCCAGGAAGAGAAAGATCTTCCCTCTGCTGTTTACACGCTTGGGATGTTGGAAAAAAAGAAGGCATCTATTTTCTGAACACAGAAATCTTCTGAAACCTTTCCTCCCCTCCAACTGGAGCTGAACCCATTCACAGTAAGAATGGCAAAAGTTGGAAAAGAAGCAGGAAACAGGCTAGAGTCAAGAAACCAGGCCACTGAGAACACCACTCAGACAGCCTCTTCTGAACACAGCTCCCTTTGGGAGAACGCACTGATGGGTGGTGGAAGCATCGGCACAGCGGCTGCGTGTTGAGGTGGAAGGTGAGTGAGCCGTGCACAGCCTCTAAGGAAAATCTACATCCATCAGGCGGCATTCCCTCTGAGGGTCAAGAAATCAACTTCAAAATAGCCTCTGCAATCAAGCTGCCTGGGTGGAGCATCCCCTGCCCACTCCAGGAAGTTCCCTCCAAAGCTATTCATTAGGTTGGAGCTGTGCAAATAACGTCTCCCACTTGCTCGTAACCCTCCCAGGCTGAGAGTCCAGGCGATGTGTCCAGGTGGGACCGTCAGGCCATGTTTTGGGCTGGCAGCTCAGGCATTACCATAGAAATGGGAGGCTTTATTTATTTTACAAAAAAAGAACAAAACACCAGACAGCTGTTCTTTAGACAAAAAGATCAGGTCATCGGAGCCCCTCCGTGCCCAGGTGACAAGTCCAGCCTTTCCTGGGCCTCTCTACCACCGTCTGGAGGAGGTGAGCCCAGTAGGCTGCTCTCGGCCAGGCCGTCTGATGCCGAGAATGTGTCACTGAGAAGCTGCCCTTGCAGATGTTTCCTGGGCTGAGCCCCAGCGAGGCTGAAAGCAGAGGTGTCGGCAACAGGAGGCAACCCTGAACTCTGCAGCCTGGTGGTCTTCACTGAACATGCAGGCCAGGTGCAGGGGAGACAAAACGTGCTCTGAAAGGCTGTTGTTGCTTTGCTGAATAAAAAGACTTGGAGACTGAAAAGAAATACCACCTTTACGGTTGACAACGGACTGCACCATTTTGATGACTGGCTCTGAGAGCTTGGGGAAAGCAAAGTACAATATGCCTTCTCCTGGTGTCCATTATTCAGGATCCAAACTCCTGTTCTACCTTCTGCAGGAAGCTTCTTCCTGTTACTCCAGTTTACACAGAACTCGCTTTTTTCTGAATTTCAACAGCATTTGAAACAATAGTAGTAGAAATTGCTAACTAAAGCTTCCTGAGTATCCACTCTACACCAGGCATTATTCTAAATATTCCACATAAATGAATATAACTACGCCTCCCAACAACCTCAAGAGATAAATATTAATATTATCCTCCTTTTTTTTTTTTTTTTTGGCGGTACGCGGGCCTCTCACTGCTGTGGCCTCTCCAGTGGTGGAGCACAGGCTCCGGACGCACAGGCTCAGCGGCCATGGCTCACGGGCCCAGCCGCTCCGCGGCATGTGGGATCTTCCCGGACCGGGGCACGGACCCGTGTACCCCGCATCAGCAGGCAGACTCTCAACCACTGTGCCACCAGGGAAGCCCCAATACTATCCTCATTTTATGGGTCTTGATTCTGAGGTACAGAGAGATTAAATAACATATCTAAAGGTCACGCAGCTAGTATATGTCTGGATTTGAACCCAGAGCCCTGATCTACCCACTTCACTTACTATCTCCCGTTAATTAATTGACTAAAGCATTCTCTCTTTTATTTTTTAATTCACCAAATATTCTGGAATATCCAACATGGCAAGATATTTGGCTAGACACCATGTGAGAAATGAAGATGGACATGGAACATTCTGAAGCATGTACCCAAGGTCCTTATACTCTGCAAGGGCATGTGATATATGCCCAAATCAGGACATGGTGAGGACAGGTGAGACCCACATCACAAGGAATGGCTGTCACAGGAGATCTGTTATAGGCCTTGTGAAGAACCCAACACTTATGCTGAGACTTGAGGAAAATAAAGCCAAAAGAGAAAGCATTTCTGGCAGGAACATGTTCAAGCATAGCACAGCATCATGCATGTTTGTAGAGAGCAACTTTCTAGACTGATACATGTGCCATACGTATGAACGGAACCGTGAGTGATAAGGACAAAACTGATACGTTATGGCCAAACAATGAATATTACTTAGTTTAGGGTTTATTTGTAGCCAAAAGGAAGTCAGTAAAGGTATTTGAGCAAAAGAATGATTCAACAAAATTGTGCTTTGGAAAGAGTAATATGCAGTGGGCATGATGATTGAGATGAAATAGAGAGAAAAAAATGGGGCACCAATTGAGTGACTATCACAGAGCTGGCAGGAGATAAGTCAACCCAGAATGAGATGGTGATAGGAGTGGAGAAGAAGTGATGGGGAACACACAGGGGAGGCTGAATTAAAGGACCTGTTGACATGTTGCATGTACGGGCCCATGGAGGTGGACGGTACTCAACTAGGGAGCTGGGAAATACTGTGCTATTAAGAGAATGAGAAAAGTTATAAAGATGATCTGGTTGGTGGAGGAGAAAGGAAAATATATGTGCATAGTCTCAGAGAGTTTGAGCTCGAGATACATGTAAGTATGAAAAGCAGAAAGTTGAAAACCTTAGACCACAGCTTAGGAGAGATTTCAAATGTCCTGAAAGAGACTAAAGCGTCATCCACATAATGGTGGCAGTTATGTTGGGAGACAAAGGTGAAACTGACATGGAAAAGGGTCCAAAAATTGCAGTCGTTTTTTTTTATCATAGAAAGGAAAATAATGCCGGATCTAAGCTCCCTGAAGGCATCACATTTCCCTGTTGTGTACCCAATGCCTTAGATCACAGCTTGGTAGAAAACAGGCACAAAATAGATATCTGTGGAAGGAATAAAGCTTTGTAGACTCAGGGCAAATTAGAAGAATAATCTATTTAGACAGCTGCAAAACCTTTAAATTCTGCCCTGTACAACATACTAATAGTAAAACTAAGCTAATGTGTGTGTTTTGTTTTGTTTTTTTTCAGAAAAAGTATTAGGAGAATTCATATTAGATCTAGAATCTCCCCTTATGGGGATAGCATCAGAATTCAGAGTTACGGGAGTTTCCAGTCCACACAACCACAGAACTGAAAATCAACGTGCTTCATGTGTGTTTTTCTCCTCTTAAGCCCTTAGTGATTTTCAGCTCTAAAACATCAGGGTTCCACATCCCATCTATAAAGTGGGGACAGAATTCCCAGCTTCAACCTGGCAAAGGAACACCTTTTCAGACTCCTGGCAGAGAATTTTAGATATCGTTCTTGATGACAGAGTAATCATTAGATAATGTATTTGATATTTTGTGTAATCCATTTTATCTCAGGAATCGTTCCTAAGAATTGCTTGGCCTGGTTTACAGATTCAAGAGGGTGGATTCTGAATCAGAGCGCCAGCCAGGTTTCCCAAATCAAAGAAAATTCAGTAGGAAGATGGTGTGTACATTTGAGATGGGTGGGTATTCAACGGTGGCCAAGATCACACTGTAAGCAATGCATAGCTCCAGTCACGGAATTTCTGTCTTAATTTTCAGGTCAGCTCTCTAAGATATATCTGGGGCAACATGATGACTGTGCAATGGTTTTTCTCTGGTGGTTCTTTGTAGATCGAGGGATGTTTCAGGAGATAAACAAGGAGACAAACAAGTGTTACCACAGATACCTGAATTTGTTTTGTCTCATCAGAAAGATACTCACCGCACACTGGTTCTTTTTCTCTCACTGGTCCCTACCAAAGGCACTGACATGCATGCTCACCTAATTCTCAAATCAAACTTCTGAAAATTTAAAATTAAAAAAAGATTTGATTCACCACTTCATTGCACTATTTTGTCTCTTTCTGTTCTTGTCTTTACATTTCCTGTTTCCCTGCAGAGTAGATGATGAAGTTGCCTCACCTCAGCCTTATCTGCCAGGGGAAATGTTGAAATTTGCTATTTTGGTGGACCTAACGCTTCAGATGTAGATTAGTGTCATTGGTTTTCTTCTTCAGACCCAAAGAGAGATCAAAAGCCTTAACTAGATCACCCAGCAATTGGGGAGCTGTGGCAGGGAATATAATTCATAGTTACTGTATCCTACGCACACAAAATATGGGAAAATGAAAGATCGCCACCTCATTATCCTCAACTCCAGTAAGTCACTAGCTTAAAAGGTTAGAAATAATTATAATGAGAAGAATTTTTTAAACAAGGTTAAAGTGTGAAAGTGGAATTGGGTTTATTGTGTTTTCATAATATTTAGATGGGGAGAGGAAAAAGGGATGGTCCAGTAATCTACCCTGAGTCCAATTTAACCAAAATGTCCACACTTCTACCAGCCCATTTTTCGTCTTCTCTACCAGGCATGAGAAACACACAAACCAGAAGTATGGAGTTGGCCTGAATACCCTGCCCCCTTTCCTTGTCCTTCATATCTCATCAATTTTTTCACCCAATGTTCCCATGTTCGGTTTTAAGTTTACTTCCCGAAAACACACACACACACACACACACACACACACACACACACACAATCCATCTATCATGTCAAAACTATGGACACCAAAGGGGAATTCTGACCCAGAGAAAGGGTATTTTATATATTTAGAGTGTTGTTACAATTACATAATAAAGAATAACAGTTTGTATGTTTTCAACTTGATGTTTTCATTACAGACACCCACGCCTACGAGTAAATGAAAAGTGAACCTGTTTTTCCACGAAGATGTTTGAAATTCTTTCGACTTGCATTTTGCATTGGAGACACAGGTTCCATCCACACTTTGGGGTGAAGACCCCCATAATCAAGTTGTAGAATCTCATTTGAACTGACAACCAAGAATCCTACCCAAGGAAAAGAAAAATATGAATTTTCTCCTTGTTCTTCAGGACTGATGAAGGTAAAGAACCCACACAGCATAACTTATGTTTCCTACATAGTAAATATTCCAGAGCTACACTGAAATCCAGTGTTGGGCTGCTTCCAATTTATGGGGAGGAACCACCAATGGCAAGAAAGAGCACTACCCAATTCATAGCCCATTTCCAGGTGTGGCGCAAATGGTCTTGTGTCCACACCCACGTGTACTTTCACACTGTCAATTGAGAGTGGTGAGTCAGGAGCTATAACTTAGCAGCCAACTTGCCAGCAAGAATGACGCTCTCAGAAACTCAGCAGCTTTTATTGGTACAGAAGTTTTAGCCTTACAGGCCATGGGTTGGTCTGAGACAGAAGCAAGCCCTGTTGTTGTCTCAGGATCCTTAATGCAAGAGCGGTTCACCATGGAAAGTGCATTTATGACAGAGCTGTAAGAGAACGTGACATCACCCCTGCACCTGAACCTCCATGCCTGGAAACACCAGGTCACACAGAACAGGCTTTTGTCAACATGTGAAGGCCTCTGTTCATTTGAAGAAGAGCCTCAGGATCTTGGAAGAGTGGGCAGAGCCTGAGAGAATGGTAAAATCTACCTGTCACTTTTGAATTCTCAGAATACAACTATAAATGCCCTCAGGGCTTATGGGACAAAATGTGTGTAAGTTAATGACTGTATTGCTTGTGGATCTAAAGCAAAGCACACGAATCAGACCTCATCCATGTGTGTGCTAATGAGGCTCGGACGCATTTCCCTAGAATCTGCACAGCCTCAGAGCTGAAGAGGCCATCACCAAGCCAGGAATGACGCTGCATGGTAGTGTGCAAACAGCACTCATCTTAAACTTAGAAGACAAAGGTTGGGACTCCCACTTTACCACTATCCACAAGCCATTTTCCCCTTCTGTACTCACTTTCCTATGGATAGAGAGGATTAAATTTGTCAACTTTCAAAATTCTTTCTGGTGTGGAATTTTGTAGCTCTAAGTCACTAAGTCCAGCCATGCTAGTAACGCTATAATATTCTAGGCTAGTGGACTCCTATGTTTGCTTCTCCATCCTCAAGAGAAACTGACTGTAATCCAAGTCTTTTCCATTTTTTTAATTCTGTTTTTATTTATTCAACCATCTCCATTCAGCAAATATTTAGTCAAATGCAAGGCACTGTGCTAGATATTTTGTACCCAGCTAAAAATTCTCCAAAGCCTGGCATATATGTTATTTTCTTTGTTCTCATAATAACCTCGTGAGTGTAGGCAAGTCAGACATGCCTATTTCCACTTTAATAATGAGAATATTACTAGGAACTGGTGAGATTAAATGATTTAGCAATGATTATATGTCTAAAAATTATGAGAGATGGGGGCAGTAACCACATCTTTTGTCTCTTGGACTAATTTCTGATCCAATATTCCAAACATTCTCAACAGAAAAATATTTTGCACTCTTAACTGAACATTATTCAATATAGAACACCCTCCAAAAACTCTCAGTTGAGAGTATGAGTCAGGAGCTATAACTTTGCAGTCAACTTGGCAACAAGAATGATGCTCTTAGAAATTCAGCAGATTTTATTAGCACAGAAGTTGAAAATATCTATTTTATCTTCACAAAAGCCCCACAAAGCTCTATGATATGGCTCAACCAACATGACCAAACCTGAGGTAAAGACTTGAGACGGTGTTATGGTAAACTCAGCTACTGTCAGCCACAAACTCAGCTGAATTCCCACAGGCTGAAAATGAAGACTATCAATCATTTAGTTTCTAAAATATGTCAGGCAGCCACTGTGCTAGTTTCTCTTTTTTAAAACATTGAATTATAGTCGATTTACAATGCTGCATTAGTTTCAGGTATGAGCAAAGTGACACAGTTATACATACATATGTCTACTTGTTTCAGATTCTTTGCCCTTATAGGTTGTTACAAAACATTGAGTATAGGTCCCTGTTCCAGTAGGACCTTCTTGGTCACCTATTTTATATATAGTAGTGTGTATGTGTTAATCCCAACCTCTTAATTTATCCCTCCCCACCCTTCCCCCTTTTGTAACCATAAGTTTGTTTTCTATGTCTTAACATATATCTTTTTTAATGCCTACAATAACCCTGCAAAGTAGGTTTTATCATTTGACAGATGAGAAAAAAATCGAGGTTCAGCTAATCAATATGCACAAGGTCACAGAGTTAATAACTGACTGGAATAAAACTCAAACACAGGGAGGTCTGGCTGCAAAATCCAAGCTCTTCCCAGAGTTTGTAGGGAGATGCTATGATTCCAAATTGAGCAACTCGTTTGACAGCTATCCTTCAGGAGGCAATGATTCTACAGATATAGAGAACAGACCTGTGGTTGTCAAGGGGAAGAGGGAGGGGGAGGGATGAACTGGGAATTGGGGATTGGCAGATGCAAACTATTATATATAGGATGAATAAACAACAAGGTCCTACTTTATAGCACAGGGAACTATATTCAATATCCTGTGATAAACCATAATGGAAAAGAATATATATGTATAACTGAATCACTTTGCCATACAGCAGAAATTAACACAACATTGTAAATCAACTTTACCTCAATCAAATAAATTTAAAAAAAGAAAATAATAACAGTTAACCTCAAAAAAAAGAGGCAGTGATCTGAAGAGGTACCTAACTATGTTACATCTGGATTGGAAGTATGAAGAGGTGAAATTTGGGGAAGAAGCACATTCAGAAATAGGATAATCAAACAAGTTGGGTGATGAGAACTCAAGGATAAGTAAATCCTTACCGCAGTCTTGTAGAAAGAAGCTATCCAGCTAGCAGTGGTCGGTATCCTTTCTTAAATGTATCACACAGCCTCTTATACTGGCAAACTCTTCTTCAGCAAAATGGTACCAACCAACTACATTTTCAAGAGTTCAGTACTTGAGGCTAGAAGTTTCCTAGCTGTGTTAGTCAGGATGATTAAGTTATACTGTAGGAAGAAATTAACCCTCAAAGTCTCAGTAGCCCAACCACAAAGTTTTATTTCTAACTGTGCGAAGTCTGCTGCAGGTCCAGTGTCCCTCCAGGACAACTCTCCCCCAAGAGGTAGTTCAGGCTCCAACCTATTTCTCCAACTTCTCCAGCACACATGACCTCCAGGTTGCCAGAGCAAAGAAAGAGGAAGCCACAGGGTCAAGTGCTGTCCCTTAAGTGCTTCAACCCAGAGGTCACATATGCAACTTCTGCTCACAGCCCATTTTTCAGAACTAGTCACATGACCTCACCTGGCAAAAGGGGGTTGAGATATTTGGGGAGCACATGTGTTTTCTGGAAGCTGTAAATATCTCTGCCAAAGTACTTTTCAAGGCCAGTAAACCTCATCTTCGGCCATAATGATAAATGGATTTTTTTCCTTCATTTTTTTTCCCCTTCACCCTTTACCATTCTCTAGCCCTGGAAGGCTGAACCATGCACACTGCATCAAATGCTCACCTGTCCTGTGACTTCTTCTTGTGTCTGACCAATAGGGAGCACCTGAAAGAGAGGAGAGTGAGGTCAAGAGAACGATTCCTTTTTATTTCTGTGGCATCAACAGGAGCGGGGCTGAGGTTCTACCATTCTCCACTTCAGTTCTGTGTGTCTGGGTTCCAGAACACACTCCCACCCCTCATCTCTTTGGGGAGGACAAAAACCTACTCTCATGAAGCTGAAAGTATTATGACATTTCTCTTGCTTTCCCCACTCTGCCTACATCTTTATGAGCTGTCTCTCTGCTCAACTCTAGCTGCCCAATTCAAGTACTCCTTTGGTTTCCTGCCGAGATCCTGACTGATACAAGGAAACTCTGAGAAAGGATTATACATTTTAACTCTTGAGAAGGACCTTTAGTACGCTTTATCATACTTATCACTTGAATTAGATGTTTGTTAACCTTTAATAGAATCTACTTATAATAACCACATAAATTGGTGTTCTTTCTCCATTTCCATCCATCCTCACCATCATCAGAAAAATCGGGGGTTTTTTTCCATCTACGTGTGTCTTTATAAATCTTCGAGTGGCTTCCCATTACCATAGAAATACACCAATGATGTCCATCTGCATTGATGAATGTGACCTTCTTTACTCAGTCTTCCAACTTAAATAGTAATCTCTTCTGGAATCACCCTCACAGACACATCCAGAAATAATGTTTTACCAGCTACCCGGGCATTTCTAAGCCCAGTCAAGTTGGTACATAAAATGAACTACCACAGACCCACACCTTGTCAGCTTGGCATCAATACTTATCTCCTTAAACCATACTTACTCGCCAAATAAAGACAGTAACAAGGTCACAATTCTGCCTAACACGAGGCAACTATCATGTACACAACTAAAAGCACACGGATCTCTTCCCCAGAAGAGGCCAACTACTTGAATGACATTTACTTTTCCTTAATATCTCAAAACTTAAGTATTATGGTGTAAAATTAACAGCATTTAAATATAAAGTCATCTTATGTTACATGATAAAAAATGAGAGGAAAGAAAATACATTTGCGTAATATACGTGTGTGTATATATATACACACAGACAAACACATTGATAACAAAATAAGAGGAAATACTCATGACCATTACAATCTTCATTTATGTAGTTGGTCTCATGCTCCTAACTTGTATGTATAACTCTCTTCTTCTTCTACCCATTCTGTATGGCCTTTTGCCTTTAACAAGCACTTCAGCTGGTCATGGTTCTCTACCTGGTGGGGTGACCCAGACCTTCATTCCTGAAGGGTGTGGGCCATTAGTAGTCCTGCCTGGATTGGGTTGTCGCAGTTTTTCATTGGCCTTAGTCACAGGGCTTGGTGAGCCCTATGGCTTATTCCAGGCATACTCTTCCTTACCCCCATTGTGAGTAGCTGTCCAATTTCCCCCAGTAGTCTGGATCAAGCACCCCAGCCAACTCCTTCCTTTGTCTGTTGATTCAGAAGGATGAGGAACCCAAAGTGGCCGGGGGGGCGTCTTAACTTCTAGTTCAATGGAATCACTGTTGTGTCTCCTGGTGAAAGCATTCCTCTCTGGAACTAAGACCTCTAGGCCAGCAGGGCATAAAGTCATAAGAACAAGAAACTAAAATTTGGCTAGTGGGTCACTAAGGATAATAGTACATGGTGTCCCTCCCATTTCAACCCTTCAGTTCCTAGACTGGTGAATTCTGGCTATTAGAGAAACAGCCCCAGATACTGCACACTGTTATCAGAGCACACTCTGTCATATCTTATGATGGATTTAGCTGTTTTCATGTATGTTTGTCCTCATTAGATTTGAAAAAAAAAAAAGTGAACACAAGAATTTCATTTTAAGCATCTTTTAATCTCCTTTGATACTTACATGTGCCTGGAACACCTTAAGTGTTAAGTAATGGAATACTGAGTGAATGGGTGTCTACAGCAGGAGAAAGTATCCACTGCTCCCATAATCAAAAGGTTACGTGGAGGGAGAAGGGGAACTGGAGGGAGGTGGTCAAAAGTTACAAACTTCCAGTTATAAGATAAATAAATCCTAGGGATATAATGTACAACATGATGACCATAGTTAACTTGCTGTATGATATGGAGGAAAGTTGTTTAGAGAGTAGACTCTAAGAGTTCTCCTTACGAGGAGAACTTTTTCTTCTTTTTTTTTTTTTATTGTATCTACATGAGATGATGGAGGTTAACTAAACCTATAGTAATCATTTTACAATACATGTATATCAAACCATTAGGCTGCACACCTTAAACTTATACAGTGATGCATGTCAATTATTTGTCAATAAAACTGGGAAAGTGAAAGGAACATGCTCGTGGGTCCTAAAGGTGCATGAAGAAACTGATGGCATTTGTTCAGGAATCTGAGGGAGGGACAGAGAAAAAGGTAGAAATTTTATGTCTTCGGCACATAATGTTGCCTGTGTGAAACCAATAACCAGCTCTTCCCATCTACATCAAGGAGACAACAGAAGCCTACATTTGCACAGAAGCAAAAATAATGTATATTAATGTTGTGAAATAACCCCAAGACAATGTGGAGTGGTGTGAGCTGGAATCCATCAGTTAGGGCACAGTGGGTGACACTGGGGGATGTTCCAATATGTTTAAGCACGCATCACATTGTTTCCGTTATTAGCTTCACCAATAATAACCACACTAAAAAACAAACAAACAAACAAACAAGAGTGGTAAAAAGGGCTTTCCTGGTGGCGCAGTGGTTGAGAGTCCGCCTGCTGATGCAGTGGACACGGGTTCATGCCCCGGTGCGGGAAGATCCCACATGCCGTGGAGCAGCTGGGCCCGTGAGCCATGGCCGCTGAGCCTGCACGTCCGGAGCCTGTGCTCCACAACGGAAGAGGCCACAACAGTGAGAGGCCCGCGTACTGCAAAAAATAATAATAATAATAACCACACTATTTTCCCTCCATGGAAATAGTTATTTAGGGCTTTTGATGCACTTTCACATCCACTTCTTCCTTTAAATGAGAACAATCTCATACCTTAAGTAACTTGTTCTGATGTGGGGAAACAAATAGAAAATATCATAAAAATAAGATCTCAACCAAGTGCTCTCTCGCTTAAAACAGTTCATGTAATAGAAAATGGGCAGTGGGCATAATTTGGAGCCTCGTGTCTATTCCACTTTTGATTTATTTGTGGCAGTGAAAGGCACTCATCTTCTGAACAAAAAAATATTTGGGGCAAGTTGAATACAGAAAAAAATTGCAAATACCTCTTCTTTGCTTCAGCCAATTCAGTTGAAGTCAAAGGAATAAAACGTTCCTGAGGGAAAAACCAATACACACAATACGGAGGATGTAGATTATTAATAAAGTCACTTGCCTGGTTCAGATTTGAATTCATTTAAAACTTTCTTATTTTTCCCACTGAAAATCCATTTGTCAAAAATTATTTTTCTCCTTTCTCCTTCCCAATGACTATACCCAGGTTAAAAGGAATAAATAGAAAAGAGAAAGGGGCTGTGGATCATATAACAGGATAAAACCTTGAGCTATCACCTAGGGTTGTTTTCCATTGTTCTCTCTTGTACTCATCACCTTATGCACTTTCCGCTTTTTTTTTTTACTACCATTCTACCAGTAGTAATAATCTTATACATTATTCTGCAGAAAGCAGTTGATTCAGCCCAAATCCAAGGGTCAAATTCACGGCCTTAAATTTGAAAATCTGCCCTGAAAATCCCTATCCATGATAAAAGTATCGAAAGTCAAAGTTTTTGAACACATAAACCAACGTTTTGAGAGGCAGGAGACAAAAACAGAAAAGAGTCCATCATGATCTAATAACAATTTTCCTACTCAAAGGAAGATAAACTCTGACCCCAGGTAAGAAGAGATGAATCAGAGAAGTGTGACTGGAATTTCAGTACCTCTCTGATAAAGAACTTCACAATTTGCAAAAACGTCCAGGGAGAGATGAAGAGACCAGAATCCCCAGGGGAAACTTCAAATCCATCTGCTAGAGGTAATGACGGGACAATCCAGAGCAGACGGAATGACTGCCTAGCTTCCCAATGCTATAGCCCTGGGGAGCTGCAAGACTTAAAAAGAAACACTATTGACACGTGAGCTATAAATTAGCCATTATTGTCAGTCAATGACAGCTCCATATACAGGGCCCAAAGCAAGCCTAAACCCAACGAACAGAAGTGGCGGTTATCTAGAGAGTTCATGAAGTCCCCACCCCACCCTGAAGATTCCACCCATCCTTCCCTTTGCCCAACAACTAGACTTCCCTGGCAGTTAGCTAGTTCAAAGCCCTCTCTCCACATGGACACATTTTATCAGAGAATCCATGAAGCAGCAACTATCTTCAGCAGCGGGAACCCAGAAACATCTGGGTTGCATCTCGAGCTGTCTGTCTTGCTAACTTATTAATAACAGAGGGGGATAACTAAAAAAACTGGAGAAAAAGGTTATCAGCTCCTCTTCTTTCCTTCCTAGCATCTTTCCGATGGCCTTGATTGATGCCACATTGCCTGGCAAGGAATGGAAGTGCTATTTTTAGTTGGCTCTTAATCTGAGGGACTTTTATTTCTGCTTGTGAACCTTTATGAATATTTAAGAGAAAGGAAAAGCATGAATGGAGGAACATGTGGTCTCACAGATATCCATCAAAGCTGTCTGTAGAATCATAGATACGTATGTGTGTGGAGATGGAGAGCTGTCTGGAGGTACAGAACTGCGTGTGGATGAATAAAAGAAAACTCTCAAAGCCTTGGAGAGAACTTCAAAGTTAAGAGGAAATCAAGGCTAATAAGGTGCATATTTTGGGCTCCTTATTCAGCTGCCTCCACCACCTTCAGTCATAGACCAGGCGTGCTTACCTACTTCCTCCTGAGAAAGGTGAAAGCCTGAGTGTGAGAGGAGGTCAAAGCGTTGGGTTCAAGTTTGAGTTTGCAAATAAAAACCAAAATTGAAGTGTTGCACGGACACATAAACATTACGTGTTTGCGTGGACGAGCGAAGCATTTCACCCACTGAGTCTCAGGATCCCCGCGTGTAAAATGAGGGTAGGGCTAACTTCCAAATCTAAATTTGTGCTTGTAAAGAAGTCTTCTTCCTTCTCATGACCTTTATCCAAATTGTTCCCTTCATTTCAGAGAAATCTCAAATGTCCTGCCTTTTGTTTTCTTGTACGGCACATTGAAAAGTCAAATCAACAGGCATTTCCTGAGTGTCTGCTACCCAAAAAAAAAAAAACAGTCTTGGCCTGTGGTAGAAAGGAAACTCAGGGAAGGATGGTGTTCTCTGGTAGAAGAATTAATGGGCAAGGTTCTCTTCAGGTCCCTCAGGTACAAGTTCAAAAGGCAGCGGCTTCCTTCCAGAGAGAACGTCCATCATATTCTTTTCCTCGGGGGAAGAGCTCTAGTGGATCCAAGTTTTAATCAAGATCTCAGCCATCGTTTCCATCTCAGCAAAACCACCAATTACATACCTTCAGGGCCAGAAGGGAGAGTCGGGCCAGCCACACATCCATCCCATGAATTGTTCAATACTATTGACTGAGCACCTACTAAGCTAAGTACTGACTGTAACATCAAAGGAGCAGCAGTCACAATTGCCGCTGTTGTGGAAGTTACAATCCAGTTAGGAATACAGGCTTTAAGAAATCATTACAAACTTGAGAGGCACACACAGAGTGCCACGGCATGGAAGCACATAAAAGGGGTTCTAACCATTGGCCACAGGCAATTCTTCAAAAGCATCACAAGTATCTGAAACCAGCCCAGGAAATTCCTCCAGACTTGCCATCCTCTCCTATAGCTACTTTGATCTTCCTGTCGGTCCTGATGCCTTAGTTTTGCGTCTTGGACCCCTTCTTTCATCCACTCCGTGGTCATGTATTCTGGCTGCGGACCAGCCACTGTGGTTCTCACCTGTCATTCCTTGAAGATGCTGGTGCCAGCATCTACCTCTCCACAGTTCAGGTGAGTGCTAGCATAACCGTATACCCTGCTGCTCCACCAGCCCCAGCTCTGTGACACCACCAGTCTCAGCCACTTGACCTCCCAGCCCTGAGTCACCCATGGAAGAAGGCGGCACAGCAGTGAAGAACCTGTAAGTGGTGAAACGAAGGGTGTGGACTCGACCCCTGGGGCAGAGTGAGGATCGGCTTTTAATGCCTGACTCAGACTTGGTACAAAACTCTCTGCTCACGTGGACAGAATGTCAATAACTTTCTGTGGGTATGAAGTGCTAAAAGGACAAATGGAAGAGAGAGATGCGTTGTGTGAAACTTCGTGGGACTCCTCAGAAACACAGAATAAACTCGGACTTCCTTTTATTGAGAATATCAAAGCAGTGACAGTTTGCCCCCGTATCTCTTGCTGCTTGATGGGCTTTTAGCCCAAACTGCAGGTTCACACCTCGGCGCTCTTCCCCTCCAACTCCTACTCCCTGCCCATCCAGCAAATTCCTACATTTCTACCAACATTGTGCACATGTCACTCCACTTGGGAATTCTTCCCTGACCACCACCAGCCAAAGGAACAGCTCATTTCCCAGCAACATTTCTCCTCTAGCACTTTATACTTTTTTGGGTTTTTTTTTTTTTTTTTTTTTGCAGTACGCGGGCCTCTCACTGTTGTGGCCTCTCCCGTTGTGGAGCACAGGCTCTGGATGTGCAGGCTCAGCGGCCATGGCTCACGGGCCCAGCTGCTCCGCGGCATGTGGGATCTTCCCGGACCGGGGCACGAACCTGTGTCCCCTGCACTGGCAGGCGGACTCTCAACCACTGCGCCACCAGGGAAGCCCCACTTTATACTTTTATTGGCATGAATTCAATCCTTCAACAGAGATTTATTGGGCCCCTACCACACTGCAGGTCCTAAGATGGGTTTTGGCAGGACGCTCTCCTCCACCAGGCTGAACAACTTGGGAAAGAAACCATGTCTTTCCTCTTGGACTAGTGTACATACCTCATACATATTAGGCCCTCAGTATATGCGTGACCAACCAATGGGATACTGCAAATTATTTTTCGAAGGGGCTGAGGGACATGAATTGGCAGAAGAAAAGACCTGAATTGACATCTAGGGAATTAGACTCTGTGAGCAAGATGGAACTAAATTTGATTAAATGAGTCTCTTGCAACATCATAATTCCATTCCAAAGTAGAAGTCTCCACTTTAGGACAGCTAAACTCTCGTTTCTAAGTTTCCCTCAGGGACTCCAGAAAGGGATGTAATCTATTCCATAGGCCGTGTCCTCTTTCCCCTTTTGGCCTCTGATTCTTAGCATTGCAGAAATATTACTCCCAGAAATAAACTGACCTTTTGAAGAGTAACTGAAATCATGCATTCCAGCTGAGGACAACGAACCTGATGTTTAACAAAAATACAAGTTTCTGTGCCAACATAGTGAAGTCGTTGGCTACTACTATGTTCTCTCAATTTTGGAATAAACATAAATGTGGTTCCCAAACATTTGTTTTAATAAAAACACTTGGTGTTTTTTCTGCCTACCTTAGGAAAATGTTATTGAAGGTCCAGGGGGTGCTTAAACTCTCCTTTATATCCCACTTTGAGAGTCATTAAGACGATGGAGTGTTCATTTCAGAACTGTGACCACCTCCAATGACTTGTGTCTTCTGAGATAGATTTGGAGGTGAGTGCACGTGATACAAATTTAGTTCCATGATGATAAATGTAGAAGGGGAAACACAGGGTTCTTTGCTTTGAGTCAAATTGATTCTTTAATCGCTGATGAAAACAGCAATGAATATTGTCACAGTGCCTGACAATTTACTAAACTGTACTTACTGGTGTCTTATATAATCCTCCCCAAAAAGGGAGGAGGTGTTTTTATTGTTACTATCATCATCTGTATCTTATAGATACAGAAACTAAAATTTGGAAACATTATATGATTTATCAAAGGACAAATGTAAAACAAGTTTGGAAATATGCATGGTGGCAGAAGGAGTCTGGCTCCAGCCAGACAGAACTTGGTTTGATTCTTGGATCCTCTACTTACTTACTAGTTTTGTGGTCTTTAACCATAATATTACAACAAATATTTATTTAGTGCTCACCATGTGCCAGTCAATGTTCTAAGCACTTGGCATGTCTTGTATTACTGAATCTTCATAAGAGCTTATGAAGTGAAATTCCATCATTATGCTCACTGATGACTGAGGAAACCAAGACACCAAGGGATGAGAAACTCACTCAGAATTTTCTAACTGATAAGTGGGGGGGAAAAAACATGATCTGAACCCAAGCAATCTGCCCCCAGAGTCTAGGCTCCAAATCGCTAGGAAATACTTTCTCCTGCCAAGTGAATTTCTCTCTCTTAGCCTCAACTTTCTCCTCTATAAAAGAGAGGTAATGTCCCTATTGCTTAGTATGGTTACAAAAATTAGAAACAATGTCCATCCAGTACCTAGTCAAATTCTTGAGACATAGGGAACCTTTATTAAGTTTTCAGATTTTCCTCACCCACATGATACTTTTTCATAATATGCTATGCCAGAACTTCTTATCCTGAACCCATAAATGGGTTCATAAATGAGCTACAGAGAAAAAACAGTCCCTTTGAAATAGCATCCAAAGTTCCCTCTCCATCGTGTGTGTGTGTGTGTGTGTGTGTGTGTGTGTGTAAGTATGCATTCATTTTTCCAGGAAAACTATCTATAGTTTTCATCAGACTTAAAAATAGCCATGCTTCCCACCAAGACACAGTAGCACCACTGTCGAATAACCTTGAAAAAATTCATACATGCTCTGCATCTATTTTTCCATGTGGAAAATTTAAATAATTTCTCCAGTCAACATCCTCAATAGAAACACATTTGCCACTTCTACTTACTGCTATTCAACTTTTAAGCACAGGTTATAATAGAATCCATTTCTTTAGATGGTGTAATAGAGTTTGAGGGTTTGAGAAAAGGAGCTTTGCTGTGTCTCTGCCTTCCGTACTCTCTGCTGGCTCCATTTGGTGGAGTCAAGTTTTCATAAGCACATGTGAGTGTGTGTAAACACACGGGCCCTCGGAGTAAGTGATTGCCGTGAGACAGGCTAAAAGCCTGGCCTCAATTGGCTGTCCTCCACTTATCCGAAAGCAACGTGCATGTTTTTCCTGTTCCCTAATTAATCTCATCCTAGCAGACAGCAGACTACCACAAGCAACTTTCCATCTCACGACATTTGGCCACCACGTGGCATGCTGGTGAGTCCCTGTGGCACCTGGCTTTGTTTGTCCCCAGACCAGGCTCCTCACCAACCCACCAGAGACCGTGCCCCACTGGGCTCTGCCAGGCTGATGAGAAGTGGGTGTCAGTGGCCCTGCAGCCAAAGAGCCTCAGTTGGAATGGACAGAGCCAGGGAGTCCAAAACCTCACACAGTCAGAGGACAGCAGAGGCATCTGACGCTAATTTTTATGAGATTTCCAGAAAGTTCAAACCAGCCCCATCCTATTTTTAGTGAAGACGTTGGTGGTGTGATTACAAAGGGCCTTATTTAATAAATCACCTACTCAAAGAATTTGAGAGTAAACAAATGATATAAGCAGTGTGAAACTGTGATCACCCCTCCTGTTTTACACTTGCTTTCTCACGTTTTCTGGTCTTCTATTTCTGCTTCTCTGTCACCACTTCTGCCATTTCCTTCAGCTAGTTCTTTGAGAAAAACAGCTGGGTTTAATGAACTCAGTGAGTAGAACTAAATATTCCTGGACAAAATCAAACTATGACATTCCCTTGAGTAAATATTCAAGGGTTCTTATGAGAGTCCGGGAAAGTGGATATAGGCTCTTCTCCAAACTCTCTTGCTCATCCATACTTAGTTACAACTTGGCAGTTTTGATGTTGTATGCATTTTAAAGTTAAAATTATGATTGTTCAAATGTATACAGCTCGATTTACCAGCATCTCTGAAGTTACTGTAATCATCTGTAAGTTATGCAAAGGAGAATAAAATTGATATGAGTATTCTTAAATGGTATAAAGATTTTAGACCCCCATCGTATTTTCTAATCCATGACCTAAGGTGTCATATTTTCACATACAACACTGCAAACTTTTAATAATCATTTAAGATCTGATATTAATCCAAGAAGTCAGTTAATAAACAAAGTTTGATTATTCTGAAATTCTAGATAACACTTAGTGGTGGTGAGAATAAAACTTCCAATTTCTGGTCTCCCTTACCTTCAAGAAACTCTCCCTAAATTTGCTTTCCACACAAACGGCTGTCTCACCTCTCACCTGCCCTTCTCAGCCATATCTCTCGCTTTCCACCCACACGTTCCCAAGCTCTTGGAACCAGGTTCTTTTTTTTTTTTTTAAACATCTTTATTGGAGTATAATTGCTTTACAATGGTGTGTTAGTTTCTGCTTTAAAACAAAGTGAGTCAGCTATACATATACATATATCCCCATATCTCTTCCCTCTTGCGTCTCCCTCCCTCCCACCCTCCCTATCCCACCCCTCCAGGTGGTCACAAAGCACCGAGCTGATCTCCCTGTGCTATGCGGCTGCTTCCCACTAGCTATCTATTTTACATTTGGTAGTGTACAAATAGATGGAGAGATATACCATGTTCTTGGATTGGAAGAATCAACATTGTGAAAATGACTACACTACCCAAAGCAATCTACAGATTCAATTCAATCCCTATCAAACTACCAATGGCATTTTTCACAGAACTAGAACAAAAAAATTCACAATTTGTATGAAAATACAAAAGACTCCGAATAGGCAAAGCAATCTTGAGAAAGAAAAACTGAGCTGGAGGAATCAGGCTCCCTGACTTCAGACTATACTACAAAGCTACAGTAATCAAGACAGTATGGTACTGGCACAAAAACAGAAATATAGATCCATGGAACAGGATAGAAAGCCCAGAGATAAACCCATGCACATATGGTCACCTTATCTTTGATAAAGGAGGCAAGTATATACAGTGGAGAAATGACAGCCTCTTCAATAAGTGGTGCTGGGAAAATTGGACAGCTACATGTAAAAGAATGAAATTAGAACACTCCCGAACACCATACACTAAAATAAAACTCAAAATGGTTTAAAGACCTAAATGTAAGGCCAGACACTATCAAACTCTTAGAAGAAAACATAGGCAGAACACTCTGTGACATAAATCACAGCAAGATCCTTTTTGTCCCACCTCCTAGGGAAATGGAAATTAAAAAGAAAAATAAACAAATGGGACCTAATGAAACTTAAAAGCTTTTGCACAGCAAAGGAAACCATAAACAAGATGAAAAGACAACCCTCAGAATGGGAGAAAATATTTGCAAATGAAGCAACTGACAAAGGATTAATCTCCAAAATTTACAAGCAGCTCATGCAGCTCAATATCAAAAAAACAAACAACCCAATCCAAAAATGGGCAGAAGACCTAAATAGACATTTCTCCAAAGAAGATATACAGATTGCCAACAAACACATGAAAGAATGCTCAACATCATTAATCACTGGAGAAATGCAAACCACGTTCTTCTTTCATCACGTATAGGGACTTGCTTCTTAAAAGTGACCAGAAATAGAGTCACAGGCGTAGAAAACAAACTTATGGTTACCAGGGGGGAAAGAGGTGGGGGGAGAGATAAACTGGGAGATTAGGACTGACATATACACACTACTGTATATAAAAGAGACAATTAATAAGGACGTACTGTAGAGCACAGGGAACTCTAGTCAGTACTCTGTAATAACCCGTATGGGAAAAGAATCTAAAAAAGAGGGGATATGTGTGTATGTATAGCTGGTTCACTTTTCTGTACAGCAGAAACCAACACAACATTGTAAATGGCATGGACATATATACACTACCAAATGTAAAATAGATAGCTAGTGGGAAGCAGCCGCATGGCACAGGGAGATAAGCTCGGTGCCTTGTGACCACCTAGAGGGGTGGGATAGGGAGGGTGGGAGGGAGGGAGATGCAAGAGGGAGGAGAGATGGGGACATATGTATATGTATAACTGCTTCACTTTGTTATAAAGCAGAAACTAACACACCATTGTAAAGCAATTATACTCCAGTAAAGATGTTAAAAAAAAAAGAAACAAGTGACCTAACAATCTTCCAGTGCCCCTTCCAATCTCAGGCCTCCTTCCCCGTTTGCTGCGTCTGAACAGAGGTGACTCCTCCCCCGCTTCCTGTCACTCAGCAGGGCTGGATGCCCTGCCAGGTATCTTGACTTTTCTATCAGCCCTTTTTGTTGAAAGCTTTACCTTACTCTTCCCATCAAATGTACTCACAATCCTCAGTTTCCATGTATTCATTTACCCAGTAGTATTTATTAAGTACACAAGGTGTTGAGGCTGCTCCCCAGCCATAAGGCCAGCTGAGAGTCTGAAAACCTCCCACCTACAAAACCCCTAGGAACACTCGATAAATATCAAAGAAATTGCTGAAATAAGGGGAAATTCCCGGGAGACTTAAGGTAGGAGGAAAATCAAAGTCAGTATGCAGGGTGTTAAATCATCCTGCGGCAGTTTTCTCAAAACCAAAGTCATATTTTGACCACCTCCTGCATAGCCTCCTTTGACAATGTCATAAAAACCTCAAACTCGACATGCTGAAAGAAAGAGCTAAACGTCTCTCTCCCTAAATGTCCCTTCTCATTGGTTCTCAGTCTAAGCAAATAGAACCCTAAATCATTCAGTCATTCATTCCCATAACTTCTGAGCACCCTTTACCTTCCTTCTCCCCAAGTTCTGCTATAACCTGGTTGGTATTCAGCAGACCTGAGAAGAGGCCTGGCATCCGTATGTCTATAGCGTAAATTCCTATTAATCCTTCCCATTTAATGAGCCCATGTGGCTGGGCTTCTGCCTTGGTTATCTTATCCATTCTGCAAATCCTCTGATAAGACCAAAATTCTTCTGTGCTAAGCAGGGACCCTGACACTGTCTAATTCTTACCAAACTCTTCCTTGGGGTCTTTTGTGCCAGAGTGACCTCAGTGATGCTGCCACATCACTCTGAGCATCACACTTCCCTAAAGATCTCTACCAGTCACATTAAGCCTACAACTTCAGATCCCCAGTCCATAGTCCTTAGCCTGAACACTGATGCCAGAAGATTGCTGTCTACACTTTTTCCTCAGTCCTAGAAGGGAAAAAGATATAGACTTTGTGCAAGTATTTCAACTTCAAGGAGTTCTCACCTCCCCCCTTTCCACCCAGTAGGCTTAAGTCTCACTACGATTCAAAAGCAGCACGTTCTCATTGCACCTTTCCCCACCCCAAAGTAGGTTATCAGCAAGAAGTTATGGCAATTCATGATGGAGTACAAGGTCATGCTGTGACAAGCTAATATAGTGTACACACATCCACAACCTCCTTCAGTGTGGTCTGGTCAAGCAACTGAGGATTGCTTAATTATAATTAGCTCCCCTTAGCTGTCTTTCAGGTCTTCCTCTTCCTCTTTCCTTTCTCTTTATTTTCGTACCGTTGTCAAAGTGTGTTTTTCCATCTCCGTCCCTTCCATCTCTTTAACAATGTACGCATCCTCACCTGTCCCAAGATGACTCTTGGAAAATCAATATTGCAAGTATGCCATGAAATCTACTCTGATATCCTGCTCTAAATAACCAATGGATGGAATGACTGATCTAAAGGCCAGCAACTAGTTGAAGACAGAGCAGAGATGATTCTAAATATGTAATCTCTCCCTTAAGCAAAAGGAAATTGATCATATATTGAATTATACACACTTGATACTGACGGAATAGCTTACTATGCATTTAACATAGTAGAGATGCTGGATGAATACCAGATGGAGTCATACTGTGGCTTCTGATCATAACTCCAGAGAATGAATGGACCCCAGTGTTTCTAAGCACCCTGGACAGTTCCTTTGCTCTCATGGTTTCTACCCCTTGCATCTTCCCATTTGGATAAAGGGTCATATTATCACTACACAGGTTTTCAAATCATGTATCAGAAAGTAACTGAGCTGTCATCTACCACAACTCCTTTTTCGGGAGGTGAAGACAGTGAGACCCAGGGCTGAATTGCTTTGTTCAAGGTCACTGCAATCTCATCTGGAATAAAAAACCCTCAAGTCTCCAAAGTCCAATTCTGAAACCCTTCTCTACACCATATTGAGGTTCCCTAATTCCCTCTTAATAATCACTTGAAAAATAAGAGAAGCCAAGAAATTTAGGAGACTCTAAACATATTTATTTGCCAAAGTTAACTTTCCTTTCTCACTCATCTTTGTAATCTGGAAGTATGGTCTAGAAAAGGCATGTGTTATTATTTCCATGTTTTCCATACCTAGATGAGGTTAAAATTCATTCTCTGTCTTATTTATTTATACTTTTGTTTATCTTTCCCCCATGCCTCTGCAGATAGCTGGGATATGAAGATGTCAGAAAACAAGTGTCTCCAAGAGGCATGACCTTTAAGAGATTATCTTATATGTACATAAGATATGGTCGATTTGAAATGCTCTTAACCTAATAATAAATCTTTGAATGCTAATTATGGCTTGATTCCCAGCACACGTTGGTATCAATAACCTCATTTTAAAATCACTAGGGTCTTTTGCTGCTGTTGTTTTGTTGAAAGCTAATGCTGGAGACAATGTACCTGTAGGAGACTCTAAAATATAACATTTTTTATGTAGCATTATTTGCACCAAACCATTCTTTCCTCTCTGCATTGCCACCCCACTGACAAATTTTCAATCAGTTTCTATTAATGAATGTGAACACATCACATTTTAGGCTAGACTAAGATAAAATACTATCAAAATAAATAATGTCTTCAACAGCCATCTTCACTTCCTCTCTCCCATATTTTCCTATTACAATAAAAGTTTTCTTCCTTTTCTTTAATGTCCTTGGTTTTGACATTTTCTTTTACCTACCGTATTTCTAAAATACCATTTTTTTAACCAATATGACTATTCTAGAATACATCTATTCTCAATGTTTATAATCTTATACATCACCCTCCTAGTTCACCTTTCATCCTTTTGGGTCAACTAAATTAAAAGCCTCCACCAACTTCCCAACCCCTATCCCCACCCCCAACTGGCCTTTCTTATATTCCGCAGAACCAGAACTATCGCAGGAGCTCTTTCTACTGCTAGAAAGAAGACTATAAAAGCAGTTGATTTGACACAGTCATACATTAATTTTGTAACCCGCCCCTCCCTCCATCTAGAATCCAGACTATCTTCTTTGACTATAGTATGGAATACAGTCCTCAACAACACATACTTTTTTGAGCACCAACCCTTATATAGGGACACAAAAGCTATAAGCCATGACATACGTCACCTAAAAGCCATAGGCAGTGTATGAAAAGATAATTCAGTGCAAGGTAATGGAGTCAAAGGTGATTCAGATGATGAGTAATCCACAATGAATAAAAGGCTCAGAGAAATCCTTCCTGGTCCCAATAGGAAAATGTGGGAGAGAGGAAGTGAAGATAGATGTCAAAAAGGTGTATTTATATTGACAGTATTTAATCTTAGCATACATAAAGCATCAGGCTTGAACTGGACCTGAAAGGAGGAGAGGACATAGCCAAAAAGAAAGGAAGGAAGAGGGAAATTATTCCACAAGTTATTTCTTGCTTTTAAAAACTCAGTTTTTAATACAACATTGTAAAGCAATTATACTCCAATAAAGATGTTAAATAAAAAAAAGAAGAGAGAGGATTAAAGTATGCTATTTCCTTTTCACCAATGATTAAGGAAAAATAAATTCATATATAATTATTTGTACAGGTATATAATTGTAATGTGTCACAGTGACTTATTAGTTGAAGAAGAATCAAAATTTGATAATATTTGCATTATAATCATCAGGAAAATAGGAAAAGTATGTATTAAGAATAAAAACCAGAATGAGGTAAGTAAGATCAGTGGCATTTCTAATGACAATAGTATAAATAGTTAATTGGAATAAAAAACATTATCCGCCAAAAATAATAATAGAAAAAATAATTTAAAAAAAATAAAACCTAGGTTTTATAATACTGAGAGATGCGTAAAATTGTTCTATTCAAAAAGACTTTCAAAATTATCTCTAGAAGACAAAAAATCATATATTTGTGTCCATTAAAGCAAATATTTTACAACTTCCTTATATCAATTTTCTGAACATGAAAAAAACTTTTGCAGAGTAATTATTCTTGGCTTACTTTTTTTTTTTTTTTTTTTTTTTTTTTTTGCGGTGAGCGGGCCTCTCACTGTTGTGGCCTCTCCCGTTGCGGAGCACAGGCTCCGGACGCGCAGGCTCAGTGGCCATGGCTCACGGGCCCAGCCGCTCCGCGGCATGTGGGATCTTCCCGGACCGGGGCACGAACCCATGTCCCCTGCATCGGCAGACGGACTCTCAACCACTGCGCCACCAGGGAAGCCCTCTTGGCTTACTTTTAAATATTTAAATCAGTTTATTAGACACAGCAGCCTCTAAAACTGTCACACATACATATCTGAAGATTCTATTTTTAATAAGATAGTAATATTATTTTAATTTTCTTTACTGTGTCTAACACAGTAAAGTTTCCGACAATCTTCTCTAAAGTTGAAGTTTTATTAAATAAATTTGAAATCACTGGAATTGTCAATCATGTCTTCTTTACACCATATTATTTTTAACTGAAAAAACTCTATAGATGGTTAGGTGAGGTCAGAACAAATTCTGCTCCATAGGGGATATTCTTAATTCTAATTCTTTGTAAGAAAATGTACAAATATTTCAGCTAAATTATCTTTAAAGTTTCTGTCTTTTGGTTTCCATCCAAATTACTTTCATTGATAAATATTTTTATATTACCAAATTCTTCAAATAAGATGTCTCTATCTACAACATTTAAAAATGATTCACAGAAGGCTTCCCTGGTGGTGCGGTGGTTGAGAGTCCGCCTGCCGATGCAGGGGACACGGGTTCATGCCCCGGTCCGGGAAGATCCCACGTGCCGCGGAGCGGCTGGGCCCGTGAGCCATGGCCGCTGAGCCTGCGCGTCCGGAGCCTGTGCTCCGCAACGGAAGAGGCCGCAACAGTGAGAGGCCGGCGTACCGCAAAAAAAAAAAAAAAAAAAAGATTCACAGAATGTAAATGCTGAAAAGTTCTCAGTCTTCTCAACTTCATTTCCACTCTGGTAGAAAATATGAATGCATCTAATTAAAAATAAAAGTTCCATGAAAAGAACCTTCCCTCAAATTGAAATATTTCAAGGTCTCACTGAAGCTCAGAATTAAGGCTCATACAGTTTGAGGCTCTCACAATCTCATTGGATGAGATATGCCCCTACATTGGATGCGATGTGCCCCTACATTCGTATGCAAGATCAATTCTTCTGCATTTGTATTAATGTTCAATTAATAATGTTCCTGCTTGCAAATTTTGATATTAGTAATTGCAATTTTCTAAACTTTAAAAAAGCTGATGTTTTCAAAGGCTCAAGTTTTCTGGTGTGTCAATTATTGAAAGCTTTAATAAAAGACGTCCAAATGATTTGGAACAAAATGCAATTAAAACTAGAGAGCTTATTTACAAAAACATTTCATTTCAATAACTTTATGGGACACGTAAGTCAATTACCTAGGTTTAAACACGTGTACGTTTTGATTTATGAAATGTAGCAAGAAAATATCTGCTTTTATTTAACATTTTCAAATTCAGCATCGGCTTCATAACAAAAAATTAAGTTTAATTACTTTAACCATATTTATCAAAATAGATGTAAATGCTGTCAGCAATAGCTTTTATTTTGACAGTGGAATACTGTGGTTTGTTTGCATGGACACAATTTGAATAATACAATACCCATTAATTCCATATACATGTCTGTTCTATATGTTTCTCCATTTAGTGACCACGCTGACTGTATCATGAGGGTGTGCTTCACCAAACTTTGAATATGTGATACCATCACAAAACACATAATTTTGTCTCAATGTTGGAATTTTTAACTGAATTTATAATAGTATCCAAAATGATGTCTGAAATTTCACCTTTGAAAGAATGAACCTCCAAAAGCTTTATTTGATTCTATGACTAGGTGGAAGATGATTTTTGATATTTTTGGTATTATCTTTATGGATTTTCAATGTGAAACATGTGACTCGGGCTGTTTCAGCCAGGGTTCTTTAAGAGAATGAAGCTCTAATACTCCAAGGCATTGGTTGTATGTCGTGGTATGCACATCTGGAATGGCACTAGTTATGTACCATCTTTGGAAGAACTGAGAAAACAGTCTCCCAACTCAGTTTTCTGTGTTCTGTGGCTCAGATGAGAAACCGGTTGATCACAGTAATACAAAACTGTCATCATTTAACTGCTAGTGAGTATTTTCTTCTGTCAACGGAGCCAACACAGTAACAGTATTAATTCAGTTTTTGTACTATGTACAGAAGAAAACTAGAAATAAAAAAATAAGAGAAATTAATTCAGAAGAACAATTATTTTAAAAGTGTACATAAAAAGCTAAGCTTCACATTATTATATGTGAACACATCATCTAGACTGCAATGATTGAAGTATTGCGTTCAGGAACAGTCTTCTTAAGTTACTAATTCTCTTGTGGGTGTTGATGCTTATTCAGCAGATTTGTGTGTTTTTGTTTCCATGTGGTCAGTGACGGCAACACAGCTTCCGAGGTGGACGGTAATTGTGGACAAACATTTTGGGAAAGTTACACATTCATCAACTTTCTTGAGAATGAAAATTTAGTACTTAAATTTTCATTACAAGGGCACTTTTCTTCCTTTTGAACTTATTTCTGTCAAAAAGGTTTATTGCCAAAAAAAAAAAAAAGTATCACCAAACAATTAGATAGTGGCTGTAGACCTATACCATACATAAGGTGACAAAATGACCATGGTGAAGACATTCACCCTACTCACAATGCGATCTACACAGGACCGACCAGCTTCTAGCTCACACACATTTTGCATATGTCTAACAGAATTTTCCATGTTTGTCATTGATCCTGCCAACTGGTAACATGGTAGCTTGGAGCATCTCTCAGGCCTTGGCAGGAGTCCTGGCAAGGCCATGTCATGACTGGCTGGCAAATGGAGTGGCCACCAGGGCAGCAAATTCAAATGCCTCTCCCAGCACCATTCAAAACCAGAAAGGCTTAGCTACCCCACACTGCTTGTATCTGAACACATTTCTCTTTATCAGTGAGCACCTGACATTCCTCCCTTGAAAAGGAGACATCTATTTGTTGTGTCTAAAAAGAGTGATTTGACTACACCTTAAGCTAAGACCTCTGTTCACTATGCATGTAGCTCACATACTGCTAAAAAGCATCAGAGCCGATGTTAGACACAAAGCAGAGATCAACCAACCTAACAAGGTGGTATTATTCTGTTAATGCAACAGTTAATACTAATACTTTGAGAAAAATCCTGAGCAAATGCTAAAACAGACAGAATGCTGGGCAACAGGCAAAACCCGGAGGCTTGCGGGCAAACTGGGACATAAAATTACTTATACTATAAGCAAATAAACAAATCATCTAAGCAGAATTTTTCTTAAAAATCTTTAAATTTCTACACTACAATGTTCAGTAAAAATCATGGTTTTATTACAGTTTCTCTACTTTAAGAAAAAAAAAATCTCTGCTGAAATGTGTATATTCCAAATTGCTTTACAATGTATTAGGTTGAAGCAAATGAAGTTGCCACCTTCATATTTCAAAAAGAGCTGAATGTCAGCAACTTTGTATTAATAATCTTAAGACTTTGAGACCACCCATAGTTCAGAAGACATGTTGTTAAAGAAGAGCAGAAAGAATTTTAGAGAAAACGTAAAGCATTAAGAGAATACATTCCAGAAGAGAAATAGAAAATGGAAGATGAAGAGCTATAAAAGTTGTATAAAGGTTTTAGCTTTAATTGTGTCCCTAAAATTTTATTAAATGTGACTTGACCAAGATTTACCTTGAAATATTCTCAGGAGGGTATAAGTTCCGAAACCAATAAGAAACCAGAGGTTCATAGAGGATACCAGTAATTTGTCTGGCACTTTGCAAAGTGAGAAAGAGAATTGAAAACTGAATGGGATTGATTAAAGGAGAAAAGAAAGAAAAGCAAGAACAGATTCTCAGGGCAGATTGGGCCTTGCCCTGAGGTGTACCAGTCACGCACTTAAAACCTTTAACATCAAAACCCTGTTTAACACATGCTAACGTCCAGCTGGATATGATTTTCAATTCTCCACTTAATTTTTCTCAGGTGCTGAACTTGTAAGGACCCAGCTACACGGAGCTCATGTCGTGGTTGAACCGTCTAACTCGATGCCAAATCACAGAGGTATTTATTGCAACAGTGAGTTATGAAGGACACTGTCTTAGTTTAATTGAGGACAGCAGACAGTATGCAGTATTGGGGGGAAAGGTACTGGTCTGAGCTATGATCAGTCACAGATCTTTCACAAACTAGCTGTGAGGCCCAACAGATCGCCTCAATTCTCTAGACTTCATCGATAAGCAGGGAGCTTGGACCAGGTAAACTCTGAGGGAATAGCTCTGTGCTCTTTTCCTGAAATTAGGATATCACAAAATTACCAGACAGGTTCTGTTCCAGTATTTGTGTTCTTAGGTGGCTCTCTGAGAAAGGGAGAAAAAAAGCAAAATCCCAGAAATCTTTAATTAATATGGAAGAAGTTACAGAATCAGCAGAGTCAGGGAAAGGCAAAAAGATGAATCTGTCTATTTTCAAATTACTTTTTACCAAACCTGCCTCTGGGAGCTGTGGAAAAGAAACATCATTTAAAGAGTTTATTTTTACTTCTTGCTGAGATCCGTGTGACTGAAATTCAGCCTTGTTTTTTTATCCTCCTGCTGTTTTTCTGTTTATTCAGAACCGAGCATTTGAGAGATATTCCAACTCCAAAAAAAAGAAAAAAACTACAGAGTAAAGTTCCATTTTTCTTATAAGGTCTTCTCTTTTTTTGTGCATATTTGAGGAACTTCAAAGCATGTGTTGTTAATCACTCTATTAGCATTTCATTAATGCTTACAATTCTGACATTAAATCTAAATGAAATCCTTATTGCAGACATTTAAGACATTTAATATAGTATATAGCACAATATGCTATGAGTACAGTAAGATGCCCACAAGCACGGGGGAAATAAATTTCTATGCATGTCTTTCAGGGTAGCTTTCTTTTCCAGAAGGAGATCCTCCAGGAGCAAGAAATGTCCTTGTTCGTTGTTTCTTCGTTCGTTTGTTTTTCGACCACACAGATATTTCACCTGCAGTTAACTTCTTTGTGGATAAGGTTGTTTTGACTAGAAATACTAAATGGACCATAAAATGATTGTTGGATCCTCACTGTGTAAATGGGAAACTGAAAGATCAAGAATATGGGCTTTTCCAAAGGTCACACAGGTAGTGAGTAACATAGTCATACCTTCTAACTTCTGGCCCTTGGTTTATCCACTACATCAACTAAATGATACTCGCTTTTGAAAGTTCCATCCTAGATTTGCTGTGTCACCTTAGATCCCACAACCATTTGATCCTCACTGTTTTCTGGTTTTGTGTTTTGTTTTCCAGTAACTTGGAAGTTTTCACCTTCCTCAGTGGAAGGTGGAGAATTAGAACAAATGAGTTCATCTTTCTAAGACTATACGAAAGAGAATCAAGCAGGAGGGGCCAAGGAGCTAGCTTTTTTTTATTAAATGTTTTTTTTATTGTGGTGAAAATCACATAATATAAAACATACTATTTTAACCCTATTTAACTGTACATTTCAGTGGCACTAATGTCAGTGCCACTCTCACCATCATCTGTCTCCCGAATTCTTCACCTTCCTAAACTGAAACCCTGTCCCCATTAAACACTACCTCCCCATTCCCTTCCCCGCCCCCCATCCCTGGAGGAGAGGCCAGGAAATTAGATTTAAGAACAGTTACCCCTGCCCTTTTTCCCTAAGGATTCTCTTTCTGGATACTTCTCCACTGTTCCTCCAAAGAGTAAACTATTGAAAAATATGGAGCCTGTTGGTAACAAAAGTTATTAGCATTAACCCAGCCTCATTTTCACTAGTGTGCCTACGATCCCTTATTTGCCATTCTGAAATCCAAAAAACAACTCTGAAACTAAATGCTATTTTTAGTAAGTGAGTCACTAAAACTCATTTGGCTACAAAAGCTGATATAGACCGATATGTTTATAGCTAGTCTTTATTTTTCCTAGCGAGTAGGAATATTCAGCAAATACTGATGCATTTGTTTAAAAGGGTGTAACTCCAGTCATTGTCGGGGTGTAATATCATGGTACAGGCATCATATCGCATTTCACAAAGTTTCCAATTACAAGATATATCTGGCCATTTTGGATTTTGAATAAGAAATTGTGGACCTGTAGATGAGATCTGTGTGCTTTCAGAGCCTTGGAAAAATTCAAAGTGTGATTTATGACACTCAAATGAGATGATCTAACTCAATTTTCAGGCTTAGAGCTACGCAAATGTCTATTGTGGGTGACAGCGTCTTGTATGTATGCAGAGCATATGTTTCTGTATCATACAAGAAGAAATCATGTTGACTTTCTCAGAGGACATTCCAGGGAAATTCCTTCCAAGAACTGAAATTCTTTTTGGGAGAAATTCTTTCCAAAAGCTCCACAGCCTAGATCCAGAACTATTTCTGCACTTGGAGCATACACTTATGAAAATTCATAAACTGATGGGACTCAGTATATACAACAGAGTTAACAATTACACGCGCGAAAAATTTCCCAAACGTTGTTCCATGGAAAACTGTACTGAGATGGAAAAGACTGCGATCCAAAATGCTTGAGAAGCCCCAAATCCTCTACCCTGCTCTTGGAAACGCCAGTGCACATTAGCCTATTAAATACTCTGGAAAATCCTACGAAAACAATAATTCAAGCAATAGCTGTTGAGCTCATTTGACCACAAAACTCTTCATTTCCAAAAATACCTTACAGTGTCTTGAGGTACATTAACATTTCCATAAGACAAACACTGAAAAAGGTACTCACTGCCCATTGAACAGTGCTAATAATTCTGAGTTCTCTGGCATTCCCAAACCGGATGACAGATAGAGAAGGGCAAGTTAAAAAAACAGGTTATGTAGAAAAGGTTATAGGCCCTTGAGTGGGGAGATTAGTCTGGAAAAGAGAAGACCTGGAATCTTCTGTTCCCTCATTGATTATTGTCTTCAAATGTCTCCATTAGTGTCACAAGAACTAGAGGTGTAGAAAGAGTCCTTTAGGTAAAACTTTCTGGTTGGCCTATTTCAGCTGAAACACATTTTTTAAAATTATGGTAAAAATACACATAACATTTACCATCTTAACCATTTTTAAGTGTACAGTTCAGTGGCATTAAGTACATTCACATTGCTGTGCAGCCATCCCCACTATCTATCACCAGAGCTTTTTCATCTTCCCAAACTGAAACCCCAAACCCATTAAACAATAACTCCCCATTTCATCCTTCCCCAGCCCCTGGAAGCCACCATTCTACTTTTTGTCTCTATGAATTTGACGACACTAGGGTACCTCATATAACTGGAATCACACAATACTTGTCCTTTTGTGCCTGGCTTATTTCACTCAGCATTATGTCCCTAAGGTTCATCTATATTGTAGCATGTGTCATAATTTCTTTTTAAGACTGAAAGATATTGTACGTATATACCACATTTTGTTTACCCATTCATCCATCCATGGACACTTGGGTTGTTTCCACCTTTTGGCTCTTGTGAAAAATGTTCCTATGAACATGGGCATACAAATATCTGTTCAAGTTCCTGCTTTCCATTATTTCTGGTACATACCCAGGGGTATTGCTGAATTCTATGGTAATGCTAAGTTTAATTTTTTTAGGAATTGCCACACTGTTTTCCATAGCAGCTGCACCATTTTGCATTCCCACCAACAGTGCACAAGGGTTCCAATTTCTCTACCTCCTCACCAACACTTGTTATTCTATAGTTTTTTAAGAGTAGCCACCCTAATGGGTGTGAAGGGTTATCTCATGATTACTTTGATTTGCATTGTCCTAGTGATAAGTGATGTTGAGCATCTTTTCATGTGCTTATTGGCCATTTATCCATCTTCTGTGGAGAAAAATCTATTCAAGTCTTTTGCCCATTTTTAGTCAGGTTACTTGTTTTTTGTGTTATTGATTTACAACCTGAACACAATTTTTAAAAATCATTAGCTCTCCCTAAAGGTTGAATTCACTGCCCCTGAAATGGCAGAAAACGATAAACTTCTGGCAGTAAAGAAAGACTAATTTACCCTATCTGAGAAAGGATCAGGAATTAGAGAAGATATTTCTGAGAATGGTGGTGGAAATAAGACTGAAAGTAAGATGACTGACTGGAAGTCTTTATGAAAATAGATTCCCAGATCCCTGAATTTCTACCCCTTCCACTCAGCTGAGCATCTGCTCATCCTTTCTTCCAGCAGAAGAATAAAGGGCTGTTTTCTGTGTATGTTAAACCAAAGACGTTCTAGAGTTGAAAACATGACAATCAAGAGAGGGTGGGAATACCATACTGAAAACAGGAGTGTTAAGTTAAATCACACAGCATGGTAAGAGGAACCTCTCTGTGTTCCTCCCCCCATCTTGGCTTCCAAGAGGTAATCCAATATATTCTTCCCCTACAAAAAATTGGAGGTTCCTCTTTGGGGAAACAATACTTAATCCATTAGAAAATATTCTGATACATGAGAAGTCTCAAAAAATAACCAATCAAATCACCCCACAGTGAAGCCCACCAGTCCATAAATCCCACTCAACTACAAAGAGATTATAAACAGATTTTAGTGCATTATTTTTAAATATGAATAGAAAACCAAGGAACATCAGATATTTGAGGCAATTCTGTAATCTGAAAGACATATCAAAACAAACAAAAACAATGCAGACAGTTAAAGAAAACAAAATGTGTGTCTATAATTGAGATCCTAAGACAGATAAAAGTTAATGAAACAAAAACATACAGCTATAAAAAGAACATTCAGAGAGGTTTTTTTTTTGGTTGTGTCGGGTCTTAGTTGTGGCACGCGGGGTCTTTGTTGAGGCATGCGGGATTTTTCATTGCGGTGCAGGCTTCTCTCTAGTTGTGGCGTGCGGGTTTTCTCTCTAGGTGTGGTGCGCAGGCTCCAGGGTGCATGGGCTCTGTAGTTTGTGACACACAGGCTCTCTCATTGAGGCGCTGGAGCTCAGTAGTTGTGGCAAGTGGGCTTAGTTGCCCCATGGCATGTGGGATGTTAGTTCCCCAACCAGGGATTGAACCCACCTCCCCTGCATTGGAAGGCAGATTCTTTGCCACTGGACCACGAGGGAAGCCCCCAGAGAGTTTTTTTAAAAGAGCTTTTGATTATTAAATGTCTCTACACTAGTTTAAAAAATATATATCAATGGAACCATTGAATGAGATTTAGGAAATCTCTCCCAAAGTAAAACATACAAACTAACAAATGACAGAAATGAAAAATAGCAAATAATTGAATATAACTAAAAACAGTCCAGAAGGGCTGATATCCATAATAGAGGATCCAGGAAGAGAAAATGAGGGAAGGAAATTATCAAAGAGATCATACAAGAAATTTACGAGGAAACAAAAGACATGAGTTCCCAGACTGAAAGAGCTCATTAAGTACCCAGCATAGACACAGACACACACCAAATCACATCATTATGAATGAATTTTAGAATACTAGTGGTGAGAAATAGATCCTAATAACTATGAAAGAAAAAAAAGTACAAAACAGGTCACCCACACAAACAAAGGATTCAAGTCAGAATGGCACAGAGATTCTAATGCCAATCTGATAGAAAACAACAGGAAAAAATGCATTCAAATTGTGAGGGAGAATGATCTTCTACCAAGAAATCTATGCCATCCATATTATTGATTAAATGTGAGCAAAGAATAGACATACTCAGCATGTAATTTACAACAAAAGTACTTCCAAATATTTTTCCAGGATCATGGGACTACATTTTTCCATCAAAATGAAAGGATAGACCAAAAAGGAGGAAGACAGAAGATAAAAGAAACAGACACACCAACAAAGGAGAGAAGGCAATTCCCAGGATGATATAGGAAAGCCCAGGAAGACATATGGTCACAGGCAAATAAGTCAACCAGTCCAGACTGGAAGAGGACAGGAGATCACAGGAAATATTTCTCCAAAAAGAAGACAAAATTGATAGAGCATCTGATATGTTTGAAAATACTGAGGGAAAATTAATACTCTTGACAGTGTTTTGGATTGGTTTTGTTCTAGGTATGCAGAAAACTAAACAAAAAAAATCATAAAAATTATTAATTCCAGAGGAAACACAAATGTATTGTACAAGAAAGGAAATAAAACCGTAGTAGTCTACATGGCTCAGCTGCACATGGTACGGGCACAGTCATGGAAAAATGTGGAGATCAAATACTGTGCTAACAAAAACTGTCTTAGAACTATATTGCAAGAAAGGATGGGAAAATATGTGTATATGGCAGAGATGGTTTGAGGACTAAATCATCTTTCATAATAGGAAGTTAATAGAAAATAGTTTAACATCCTAGAAAATGTATCGTATATTGTATTGTCCATGATCACTTTGTCTAATTTTCACTTCCCTTTCGTAAATACCCCAATACTAAAATCCAGCTTCCATAGGTGTCGATGGCAAAAGTCACCAATGATCTCTTTATTGCTGAGGCCAAAGGACATGGACATTTTGTGTGCCTTCTCTGCAGCTTTGGACTCTGTTGACTTAAGCTCCAGTTATAAACATCCAACTACCCTCTAAACATGTCATGGATGTCTCAGAGGCTGACAGATCAAAAACTGAATTCCCTGACCACACACGAATCCCCACCACCCGACTCCCAGATGTATTGCTTATCCCACCTTCCCCATCTTAATAAATAACACTGTAATCCAAACCATCATGCAGCAGACCAGACAAAAAGTTGTTCAGAGAAAGAATATTTTCTTTTATTGAAGTATAGTTGATTTACAATGTTGTGTTAATGACTATGGAACATCAAAGTGATTCAGTTATATATATATATATATATATATATATATATATATATATATATATAATG
>NW_020838026.1:5487249-5544922 GCF_003676395.1 Aethalodelphis obliquidens | reverse complement strand
TATCACAGGATACTGAATATAGTTCTCTGTGCTATACAGTAGGACCTTGTTGTTTATCCATCCTATATATAAAAGCTTACATTTGCTAAGCCCTATCTCCTACTCCATCCCTCCCCCAACTCTCTCCCCCTTGGCAACCACCAGTCTGTGAGAGAAAGAACCTTTTGCAATAGCTAAAAGATTACTGGAAACAAATGGAGAAAATCCACATCTACCAGATTCCCTCTCAGAGAGAAATGTCAAATATATCTCTTTTAGTAGAAGGTAAGTATTCAAAAGAGATGCTCACTGAACGTCCTTCCAAGGAGAGAAGCTGTCTTTTTTTTTTTTTTCCTTTTAGTTTGGGTGGAGTAAGATGGTTTGAAGCCAGAGGTGACTTGCTTATTAGGACAGTAGAGGAAAGGCTGAGAGCATTCACAAGGTGCTCTACTTCTCCACCCAGTGCAGAGTTGTCTAACTAAATATCAAACAAATATGTAAAATAGATCTGTTTGACTGGACACTACATTATTCACCCACTGAAGACATCCAGCTATCATAGTCTGGTTTACCATTACCCAATCAGTCACCTAAATCACAAACCTGAGAATTACCCTGTTCCCACAGGCTGTCAGTCACTACTAAGTCCATCTTTTCAGTCTCTTCTAATCCACCCATCAACTCTTTTACCCCCTTAACATGATTTCAGTTCCTCGGTTTCCCCCTCACCCTTCCCACAGATTTTCCAGTAGCTCCCTAACCAATTTCCTTTGCCATCAATGTTTTTCCAGTCTCATCTCCCCAACCATCCTTCATATAGGCTTCCAGTGATTTTTCTAAGATGCTAATCTGATAATGTTCCACACAATTTATAATCCTTTGCTAAATAAAGTCCAAATGTCATTATGAAGAAATTAATGTTTTTCATGATTTCTACTGCTTAGTTTCACCAGAACAACTTATTGCCAATCCCTGCACAGATCTGTACATACTCAGTCTGTGCCCAGCTGTATACAGATACACACTTCCACCCAACCCTTTGATTGTCTAAGCCCTGGGCATCTGGGCATCCACCCCTACCCACTGCCTTGAAGTGCTGCACTCACTTACACCTACCCCAGGTAACTTGTAACCTGATCCAAGGGACCCACACAACTGTCATGTCTAGAAAACCTTCCCTGTAGCCCCAGCCTGTGTCAGCTGTCACTCTTCTGTGCATTCACAATACTCTGAGTGTGCCACTATTTTATACGCTATCCCACTGACTTGCAATTTTTTGTTTGTTTGTTTGTTTTTCTGTCTTCTTCACTAGACTAAGTTCCTTGAAAGCTAAAGTCATTTAATATTCCCAGAACCTCACACAGAGCAATTAAATAAATTAAAATACATTGAGTGGACCAAATGTAAAATAGGTAGCTAGTAGGAAGCAGCCGCATAGCACAGGGAGATCAGCTTGGTGCTCTGTGACCACCTAGAGGGGTGGGATAGGGAGGGTGGGAGGGAGGGAGATACAAGAGGGAGGAGATATGGGAACATATGTATATGTATAACTGATCCACTTTGTTATAAAGCAGAAACTAACACACCATTGTAAAGCAATTATACTCCAATAAAGATGTTAAAATAAATAAATAAATAATACATTGAGTGGATAGTTGGTCCTCACAAATTTGTGGGGTATGTAAAAAATATGTTTTAATATTTTAATTTGGAAGATGAGCAAACTGAGTTATGAGGGATGATGGGCCCCAAGCTAATACGAGTCAAAGTGAAAGACCAGAAATTGAGTCTTCTGATTCTCAGTGCAGAAGCCAGATGTTCCTGAATTGTGTGGAAGGCTAGGCTTTCATTCTTTTGTTAATCAGTAAGACCGACTCACTGAGCTCTTGCTCCGGGCCAGGGGCTGCTCTAGACGTTGAGAGAAGAAAACCAACAAACCTCTTACTTTTCACGGAGATTACATTCTAGAGAAACTCAAGGTTTCTATGCTTCTAAGATTTTGCATTGTGATACCCTAATTCAGGGATGACGCATCTCCAATTTGCAGAAAGAAGAAAAGCAAAATACCTTCCATAGCTATGGAAGCAGAAGAGTCAAGGAAAAGGTTACTTTGTTTGGGAGAAGCAAAGGTACTTATGCTTCCTGAATCTGCAGGTTTCTGTTGGTCAGCAAGCCACAGTTCAGGAGAATGGGACACACACCCAAAAACCACTGAGTCCCAAAGATGTTTCTACCAGGTACTGCCTGCTCTCCTCTTGGAAGCATGCCACATTTATGCTGGCCTCGAGGCTTTTGTTTATGATCTCCACATCTCTCTTTTCCTCTTTTCTATTCAAGTTCTACCCAGCCTTCAAGGCTTAGCCCACATCATACATTCTAGGCGATACCCAACTCATTCTGAAGCCCCAATAATGAACAACTCTTTCCCCAAACTCAAGAACAACAAAAATTGCTTTGATGATCTGAGTCCGTTATGGGCAGGACTTTCTTGCCAAGTAACATTGAAGTTTTCTCAAGGAATAAATCATGTCTTCTGCTTCCTTAGAATCTATTACCCCCTGGAAACATGTGGGACATATGGGACCTAACTAAACAGCACTGAATGAATGAATGATTCATGGCTGTGTTGCCAGCCATTTCCCATCTGATGCTCTCCTAGGAGGGATGTAAATGCCTCCTGGGAAAGGGATGCTCTCAAGACCATGGCCATGCAGAGCACCCCACCCCAGTGCTGTTGGCCATGACTCAGTTCTTCTGAGGGAAACATCAAAGGGGAGGCAAGACAGGCCTGGCACACAGAAGCCAGCCTCCCACTTGCTCTTGATTCCTCAGACAGCAAAATGCCAGAATGAATCTCTCTTCTGAGCCATGAGGTTAATGTGGCCATTTATAGATAGAAGGGGGAGATTAGGTTTGTTGAAAGGGGAAGGTTTTTATGCTTTGCTTTTGATCCCGTCTGGCACGCCTCAGCGCTGCCATGTGCCCTACACCTGATAAATACTGTTCTATAAATGGCAAAGAAGAGAATCTAAAGCCATAAATCTATCCCCACCCGCCTCGATTTTGTATGGATCTAAAGGATAATTAAAGACATGCCCTTGCTTTGCAAATGAAGCCTCATCTTTCTGGCAGCGCCCATTTCAAATGAACTTGAGGCAGTGGCAGTGCAAAGGGCAGCCGTGGGTTGATGCTGTCCAGGCTGCCAGGGAATACCCTCTGGCCTTGCAGGTCTCAGGGGGTGCATGCAGCCCCCCACTCCAGGGCTGCTGCATGAGCAAGGAGGGCCGCACCCCTCTGCCTGGGCTTTGAACTTGGTTAATGCATGGGGTTAATGAGGGTCACTTTAAGTTTTGGTTATTTTCAAAGAAAAAAAAACCTTTTTTCTTTGGACATCTGCTGCTACCCCCAAGCTTCAACTTCTTTTGGTTTCTTCATAGACACTGGGAGCCTGAGAGAACAAGAATGAATGGATCAGGACTTCCAAAGAAATAATACAAAATACTAATATGTAACCATTAATTGAATCATTATAAAGGTTATGTGATGTCAAAGAAAATGTCTAGGAGGCATCTGTAAGCGGAAAATGCATAATACAAAATGTATCTACCTTATGGCAGAAAGTAAAAATAAATCATTTTTACAACACTTTCAGCTATCAAATGACAGTGTGTGCACAAGATTGAAATAAGAGATAATAAAAAGGGCTTACAAAGGATAGGCCTCTGTCCGCATTCCTCCAGCCCACTTTCCCTCCCCAGAGCAAACATTTTTAACTCTGGCTGTTCTCTCCCGTTGGTGCCATATCTCTAGATTATAGGTTTTACCCCTGCTTCTGATTCATTCTATCCATTATCTTCTGATTCATTCTATCCATTATCTTTTGAATTGCAGATGTGATAATTAGCTCACATAACCTCACCCTATCTTCCCCTGCACCCAATATCTTAGTAAATCCTTATGTTATCTCCTATATTCTTTACCTTTTTACCATTTCTTCTTCTTTTTTTTCTTGTTCCACCAACTAAACAGAGTATCTTTTGATTGCTTGTCTGGTCACTCTGTCAGATAAGATTATTAGCATCCCTGCTCTTTCCTTGAGCTCTCAGCTCTTCTCCCCCATCTGCCTCTCCCAATTTCTCACATATACACTTCTTTCATACTGTCAAAAGTGATTGCTGGGCTTCCCTGGTGGTGCAGTGGTTGAGAGTCCGCCTGCCGATGCAGGGAACACAGGTTCGTGCCCCGGTCCGGGAAGATCCCACATGCCGCGGAGCGGCTGGGCCCGTGAGCCATGGCCGCTGAACCTGCGCAGCCGGAGCCTGTGCTCCACAACAGGAGAGGCCACAGCAGTGAGAGGCCCGCGTACCGCAAAAAAAAAAAAAAAAAAAAGTGATTGCTGTTACCTTTCTTCTGTAACCAGCTTTCGCTGATGGATTCTGGAAGTTGAAAGTAACCAACGGTGTCCCTGGTTTCATGGCCATGCCAATATTGAACACAGCAGAATTAAGTAGTGTTTTTATGGTTGCAGTCCTTTCTTATAACACTTTTTCTAGAATTTCAAATGCCTATTTTTTGCCATTATCATAACAAAAATTTTTATCAAAACTTATTTTCTCTTTTTACACAGATGTCTCCTACCTAGGTCCCTCTGATCCAACCTAGACCTGTGCTCTCTGGGCCTTGTGCATTGTTCTTCCTGAATTTCTCCTTCCTCCTTTCCTGGATCAGTTCCACCATACCTGGATCCTGTCTTCTTTTTTAGTTTAATCCCAAATTTGCTGCTGCACTGTAGCAGACACACATCCCTCTTTCTAACAAAATCTTGTTTTTATTCCAGTATCCCACCCTTCTCCTACTGATCCTACACTTTGCTAAGTCGATCATGTTAATACTTCTCCCCTTGCTAATGACTGGTTTGAGAGTGGGCATATATTCCATTCTGATCAATGAAACACGAGGGAAAACTTGCTGAGGGACGTTCCAATGAAGTATTTAATTAAAAAAAGAAAAAAAGACCCACAGAATAGAATGTTCTTTCTTCCTCTGTCCAGTATCATATCCATATGTAACATCTAGTTGCAGAAATCATCATCTAACAAGAGGGGAGCTATCCAAGGACTATGCAACTCATCAAGAATGACAGAATAGGAAGATGGGAAGAACTTAAAAATTTGGTGATATAGTGAATCGGAGAGGGCCCTATGGACAGATTCCCTCCACCAATGTCCTCAACCTGCCTTTTGTCTGTAGAAAAACTTTAGTCAAAGAATAAATTTAATCAGACAAATGAGAAAATGCAGAAACAAAGGAAAAGCAGTCAAACAGGGAAAAATAATAATAGTTTAGTCAGTAAGCAAAGGACTTTTAGTTCAAGGTCTTTTAGTTCCTCCTCAAGAGCTATAGATAATATTCTGAGCCATATCCTGTGAGCTGTTTTACAGATACTGAAACCCCCACCAGGTGGAAGAAGTTAACTGCACGATGACCAGGCTGTAGCCATGACATAAGCTGCCACAATTCTGAGAACTGGCCTCAAAGAAATGGGAACAAACTGACCCTGGAACTGAAGACTAATTGTACTTAGAACAATCAAGATGACGCATGACCAATTTCAAGATGACTGTCAGAGCTGACTGTGTTGTTTCTACGTGTAGCCCCCTCCCTCCACTGGTGCACCCCTGAAACGCTCCTTTAAAAGTTCTTGCCCACTGATCAATAGAGGAGAGTTGGCCTTTGGACATGAATCTCCCTTCTCCCACAGTTGCCAGCCTCTGGAATAAAGCAAACTTTCCTTTCTACCAACACTTGCCTCTCAAGTATTGGCTTTTGAGTGGTGAGCAGCCAGACCTGAGTTCAGTAACAGCTGAGTCAACCGTCCACTTCTAGATTTCTGTTATTTGAGGTAATCTGTGTCTTTCTGTGTAAGCCAGTTGAGTTGGAATTCTATGATCTTTCACTAAAAGGCATCTTAGCCAACAGAGGCATTTCTTCAAGAAGCTTCATAAAAATGAGTGTGTCAGGAAATATTTCTTCCTTAAATTGAAAAATTATATTTATTTTTACCAGAACAATTTAGTGTTTGTTTGGATATAGAATTCTAGGCTGAAAACTCATTTTCCCTAAGAAATATAATGTTATTGCTCCAGTATCTTCTATCTTGTTTCTTTTGAGGATAAACTATTCATTCTTTCTCTCTCTCTCTCTCTCTCTCTCTCTCTCTCTCTCTCTCACCTTTTATAATCTCTCTTTATTTTGGTATTCTGTGATTTCAAAATAATGTGTTTAAGGATGGCCGTCTTTTCATTGATTGTACTAGACATTCGGATGTCATTATAATTGAGATGTATCCTTTAGATCTGGATAGTTAAATTAGTTCTTTGATAATTTTCCCTTTATGTACACAGTTCTCTCTTTCTGGAAACTTGTTAATCAGATATTGACTTCCTGGACTTATCTGTCATATCTCTGACCTTTTGTCATCATATTTTCTATCTCTGCATTTTATTACACACTCTTAGAGATTTCTTAGACTTTGCTATCCAATCTTTTTTAAACTTGTTACATAAAACGACATTTTTAAGTAATAAGGGTTTTTTCTTTGATTATGTTATCATAGCACTTGTTTTTATATTATGCTATATTCCCTCAAATAGTTGTTTTTTCATATTTAGTAGAGAAGTAATTAAAAAAAAAAAAACCTGATTTGATGTTCTGAATACTGTCAACCTTTGAATTAGGTAATCAAGCACAAATTGGACATTACACTGGGGGTCTCCTAAGTGAAAGGATGTGGAAGTCATTTCCACCAGGAATGATTTGCCCTCCAGGGGATATCTGGCAGTTTTGGAGATGTTTTTTGTTGTCAAAACTGAGGGGGAATGAATGCCAATGGCATCTAGTGGACGAAGCCACGGATACTACTAAACACTCCACAATGCACATGGCAACCCACTGCAAAACAGAATTGTCCAGCCCCAAATGCCAGAAATGCCCAGTTGAGAAGTCCTGCAGTAGAGCCATTAAGGTTTCTTTAGAAAGGAACCTCTCCACATTTGTTTGTTTGATCTCCTAGAGAAGAAAGCATCTGGCTTATGTAGGCTTCATTCATTTGAGAAGAGATTATCCAATGGACAAACTATAAGTTAATTTCTTTGTTTAGTCTGTATTCACTCTTGCACCATATTTCCAACACCTGAGATTCTCTGTGGTCCAAAAGGGCTGATAACTGCATCCTTGTGCACTTTCATCCGTACATATATTCACTGTGGCTCCCTTCCCTGACTTCATCAGTTATTCTCCTGACATGTGCTTTCCATCTTCCAGAAATTTGTCAAAATCCCTGATAACCCTATTCCTCTTCCTTATCTTTTAAAAATTGTTTTATCGTAAGTTTCATATACTCTGATGAAAGAAAAGACAAACCCATGCAATCAGGCCTCTATATTTGAACAGAAGGCTTCCCTGCTTAATTCACTCATTCCTTTTATTCAGCAGTGACAGTGTACTCGGTTTCAGGCAGTGTGTTAGACACTGGGCATGGGATGATACCCAAATCATAGGGTCCACTTTAAAGATCTCTGTCTGGTGCAGAATTAAAGAAAATGCATAACAGTATAGTGCCCAGTAAAGAGCATGGAGTCTCAAACCAACATATTTGGGGTTTAATCCCAGCTCTACTTACTGGCTGGCTGATCTTTGGCAATGCATTTCAAACGACAGGATCCTCAATCTTCTCAAAAATAGAATAAAGATGGTAATAATATTTAGCCTCCTTAATGGATCACTGTGAAGATTCAGTGAGATAATTCACTCAAAATACTTTGTAAAAATCTAGTGGGACATTATCATACCAATTCCTTTTGTGCTCCCGGCTTAGGTTACTGAAGCTGCGTAAAGGACCTCGACTGTATCCAATATCTAGTCTCACTTGTTTGGATATTTATCCTCACCCTAAAGAGTTCCCTTTAATGTAACCCTCATGCCATAGTTCAGACTGGACCCTTTCACTACTCTCCAATATTTCCCTCTGATCTCTATCTTACACTGAGCTTGGGACTTGATTTTTCTTTTGTATTAGGATTTTACTAATTTTGTACAAATGTGTTGGTCATTCGTCTCAATATCCCTCCGCCCCCCAAAAATAATACAGACCAGAGTATTATTATTCGATCATTTTATTCTACTACTGCTTAATCTATACTATAGAGACACAGACACACTGAAACACACACACACAGACTTACTTGCTTACACTGCAACACACACACACACACACACACACACACACACACACACACACACACAGACTTGTTTTAAGTTCTCTTTTAGTAATTATCTCAATGACCTGAACAAAGTCACCTAGATCCTCTGTGCCTCAGTCGTCTCATCTCCAAATAAAATTAGAGTAATACTTTATAAGAATTTGTTGAGATTAAATGAAATAATAATTACAAAAGCTCTTTGCAAGCTATGGGTACTAAAAATACATAAAAGTTCTGGCTCTCACCTTTTTATCTTTTAAGTAATATATTGTTATGGGCTGAATTGTGTCCCCACCAAATTCCTGTGTTTAAGTCCTAACCCCTCATACCATATTAGGAGATATGTAATAACATTTCGAGAGCCGGGGGTGGGGGGGCGCGCCCGCGCGTGTGCAGAAGCCGGCGGGTAGGGAAGGATGGCCAGCGAGATTCCGAGGCAAGGCTCGCGCGCCCGTCCCCGCCCTGGCCCCCAGCTCCCACCCGGTCGGTCCGGCTCAGGCACGATCAAGGCGATCCTCATCTCTAACAGCCACCGGAAGCCGTGGCTCTCCAAGTTCTACCAGCCCTACAGTGAGGATACACAACAGCAGATCATCAGGGAAACATTCCATTTGGTATCTCAGAGAGATGAAAATGTTTGTAATTTCCTAGAAGGAGGATTATTAATTGGAGGATCTGACAACAACCTGATTTATAGACATTATGCAACATTATATTTTGTCTTTGGTGCGGGTTCTTCAGAAAGTGAACTTGGCATTTTAGATCTAATTCAAGTATTTGTGGAAACATTAGACAAGTGTTTTGAAAACGTCTGTGAACTGGATTTAATTTTCCATGTAGACAAGATGCTTGGTTCTGCCTGGTTGACCTGTAACTATTAAAAAGTGAAATGTAGGACTTCCCTGGTGATCCAGTGGTTAAGACTCCATGCTTCCAATGCAAGGGGGGAGGGTGCAATCCCTGGTCTGGGAACTAAGATCCCACATGCTGTGCGGTGTGACCAAAAAAAAACCCCGAAAAAACAACATAGTGAACAACAACAACAAAAGATTTCGAGATAAGGTCTTTAAAGAGGTGATTAAGTTAAAATGCTGCCATTAGGATGGGTCCTAATCCAATCTGACTGCTGTCCTTGTAAGAAGAGAAATTTGGATGCACAGAGAGACACCAGGGACACATGCAGAGAGAAACAACTGTATGAGGACACAGAAAGAAGGTGGCCAACTATAAGGCAAGGAGAGAGGTCTGGGACAGTTCCTTCCATTGTGGCCCTCAGAGGAAACAAATTGTGCGTGCATGCACCTTGATCTTGCACTTCCAGCCTCTAGAACTGTGCGAAAATAAGTTTCCATTGTTTAAACCACCCAGTCTGTGTGTTTTGTTATGGCAGTCCTCGCAAACTCATACATACATAAATGTTACGCCTTATATACATTACTGGCTCCTCCTTCTTCCTCTATTGTTTCATCTCCCTTAGTAGAGTTTAAGCATTTTTATAGCAGAAATTCAAATAAAAAACAAATATTCTGTTTTTGAAATTTAAAAATAAAATTTTTGAATTCTCCCCAAGATAATAGCCTTGAATACCTAGTATCATCATGAGAGAAAAGTTTTTTCTAAATTCTTTAAGCTTCTGTTGATAAATCACTGGCTAAGTGACTTAACTATTAAGCTGCCAAAAGCCAGAGTGAAAAGAACTCAAACGTGTGATGTAAAGGGAGTTGGGGAGAAAATACAGAGCCAAGTGGAGTCCCTTCCTTTCTGGCTTTGGAGAGGAGAGGAGGAAGGAGGACGTGGACGGAGAAGTCACTGCTCGTGTCATCATCTCCACTCCCTGCCATGTGGAGGTGAGGAACCTCCAGTGGTAGGCTGCACATGATGGGAACATCTGGGTGAGCAAGACACACTCCAAAAATGCAAGGACTTGTGGCCCATGCCCTCATCTGGAGGCTGTGAGCCTCTGGACAGTGGTTCTCAAACTTGGCTGCCCATCATTTCCATGGATCCAGACACACCACTTACAATGTAATATCTGGACACAGGATCTAGGCATCAGGATTTGAAGAAACTTGCCAGCTGATTCCAATGCATGGCCAAGGTTGGGACTACTGCTCTTTGAGAAAACTGGCCAGAAAGAGAAAGACAAATACCATATAATATTGCTTATATGTGGAATCTAAAATACAATGCAAATCAACATATCTATGAAACAGAAAGACTCACAGACATAGAGAACAGGCTTGTGGTTGCCAAGAGGGACGGGGGGTGGGGGAGAGATGGAGTGGGAGTTTGAAGTTAGCAGATGCAAACTATTACACATAGGATGGATAAACAACAAGGTCCTACCGTATAGCACAGGGAATTATATTCAATATCCAGTGACAAACCATAATGGAAGAGAATATGAAAAAGAATATATACATATGTATATATACGTGTGTGTGTATAACTGAGCACTTTGCTGTACAGAAGAAATTAACACATTATAAATTAACTATACTTCAGCAAAATTTAAAAAATTAAAATAAATTAAATAAATAAAATTTGGAAGCTAGGAGCCATACTTTAATGTAAGTTAATAATTGTATTCTAAATATTGCTGGCATTAAATTTGTTAAGAATTTTAAAAAGAGAGTGAGAGAAGACTGGCAATCAGCTCAGGGTCGCTTACAAGCCGGCTTGAGAGAGAGAGCACACAGCATTGGATGAGGTGGGTGGCTGGAAAGATGGGCTTTGAGACCCTGCTTCTGTCTCTCCTCAATGTGTGTGTGTGTGTGTGGAGAAAAAGAAGGCCTGAAGCCCCACAAATCTCAGGAGAGGAGGAACGAGAAAGTAGAACATGGAGTTTCTACCCACTAAGTAATGGGACCAGATGGCTGGGACCATAGACTAGCAACAGGAGCCAGAACAAAGCTCCAGGAAATGGAAAAGAACCAGTCCTGTCTCGGGGGGGCACAGTCCAGCCTGATGACCAGGCTGAACTGTTCAAACCAGCCTGTTCACAAAGCAGGACAGCAAGAGTTGAGGCCGGCAGGTAGATCTGAGGCTCTCTTTCCCCCCTTGTCTTGAGGTCACAGAAGCATTCCCATATACTATCTGGGGAAGAAACAGGGAAAGGGAAGGGAATCTGAAAGACCAGGTATTCAGCTGAAAGACTACTTACCAAAAAGATCCTCTAAACCAGAATTTTGATGCATTGTTTACTGGCAAGTATAAGACACACACGCACGTGTGCGCACACACACACACTCAAACACACACACACTGACCCTACTAAATGTACTAAATGAACAGTGACTCATGCAGAAGAATAGACTAGAAGCAATATTTTCCTATACATCAGGACACACTGCATAAATTTGGGATTCAGCCACAAATGCGTGTGCTTGTGTGCACACCTACAACCATATATATTCAATAACACACCCCTCGGCCATGAACAATCAAGACCAAGCACTCGGGGCTGGATTCTTTCAGCGCTCCTAAGAGACCAGTCTGCTTCACTTGCAGGGAAGAGCGACCAGACTGCTACCTACAGCAATGTTTCTTAGAGAAGGATCTGGAGAATTAGAATATTCAAATTTGCTTCTCAGCCAGCAAACACATCTTTGTGTCTTTTGTTCCCTTTCGATTCTCATGTGAACATGTCACTCTCTGTCCTGCTTAAGTTCTGCTCCTGGCTTCCCTACCCTTTCCATCTCTACCAACCCCCCACCCTTTGGACCTCAAGGGATAAAGGTTGAAATTGTTCGATTCTATCATGCACACACTATATGCCAAGCTCTGTGCTAGATGTATTACATAAGAATCTATTTTAACCACCTGGGAGGTAGTAATATCTTTATTTTACAGATGAGCAAACAGGCTTAGAGAGGCTAAATTTTTCCAAGTTCACCCAGCTGGAAAGTAGGAGCTCAGATATTTCTGACTCCAGAGATTTTACTAGTCAGCACTGCTTCCCTGAAACCCTCACTTATTCACCCAAGTGTATCCATCAGTTCAACAGAGATGTCTTTTCTAGAGCGTATCTACTGTCAAACATCCCCTACCGATCTCTCCATTAGCACCTCTGTGCTGGTCCGTGTAGCCCCATGTTTAGTTTGAAAAACAGCCTGCTTGAGAGCAGCTCCACTCATAGTTTTGGTATACTCTGGTTTTTTGTGTTTTTGATTTTTCATTTTGGTTTTCTGATTTTTGGTTTCTTTTTTTTTTTAATTCAGTCTTACTTTTTGTACAAGAACAGGCCCATTTCTGGAGGGAGACTCAGTCATGCTCTATTTTAGAACTCCAATTCCTTATCCTTTATCCATCTGAATATTTGATAGAGGAAATCAATTTCACCACCTTTCTTCTTATTTCCTCATTTACCTCTTTATTATCTCTCTCTGCAGTAAACTGTAAGCTCCGTAAGGACAGAGTCCGTGGCTCAAATACAATCACCAGGGTACAGATACACAGGCCTAGCACATAATAGACCCTCCATAAATGTTTATGGTATAAACAAACAGTTACATGTATGGTCTCAAAGGGCAACAAGGGTATTCTGGTGCTTATTCTGAATCTCACACACAGGGCAAAATTTTCCACAGATTTCCACGCTTACTGGAGGAGCAACACAATTAAAGGACAGTTGTCCTAGCCAGTCATTCTGGCCCCCCTGCATTTCTCCACATCAGGCACGTGACTCCCTCCTGATGGCCCCTCCCTCCCGTTTTACAGCTTTGTCTGGGTTTGACTTTGGGGGTATGAAGGTCTGAATTGTTTGGCTTTGCTCAGCAATAGAGGCCTATCTCAGTGACCCTCATTGCTTCCCTGCACTCACCCCCCTTGCTTATTTGCAGCCCCAGGTTTTTGATCTCTGTGATACCAGCAACACTTTCCCAGAGCCCACTGGAATGAGAAAACTGGCTCAGAAAGTGAAAAGGGATCTGCGCTTAGCATGCCCTGCCCTGATGAACACAGCCAGCGACATCAGACAGCCCGGACTTCCCCTGACAATTAGCAAGGGTTTACTTTTTGCTCCGCTCACCCTCCCCATTCAGCCTGATTTTTTCCACTCACTCGGCAATCCTGTCACTGGGTTTCAAACATGCCCTGTTCAACTCTGTGTTCACATCATCCTCCGTTCGTCTTTTCTTCTCTTTCCAGTGCATTAATTCATACAAAATATATATTGATCACCTATGACTTGCCAGTCACTGTATTGGATGCTGAGGATATAATAAACACACACACACACACCCTCCATCCTTACAGATCTGCCTCAAGCTCCATCTCCTCCAAACAGCCTCCTCAGATCTCCACAGCGTCCATCATCACTTATTACTAAGTGCCACATAGGCACTTAATACTAATCTCTTTGACATGGTTTGCCATGGTTTAGTTCTGTCTTCATAACTAGATTATAAATTGCTTGAGATCACAGGTCACCTCCTTTATTCCTACTGTGTTTCCTTAACAACCACTAATGTAACTATGGTGGGCTGCCTTACCCCTCCAGCCAGTAAGCTTTTTCAGTGAACATGGTTTGTTTGTTTGTTTGTTTGATTGAAAGCCCTTTGGGATGAAGTATGAACTGCAGAGAAGGACAAGGAGATGAAAGAAGATTCTGTATCTCCCTCCCTTTTATTACAAACAATTCAACCCTGCATCTAGGCATGCACCCTCAACTACGACCCAAATGATTAAGTGGGAGGGTGGGGATGACAATTCCGGAAACCATGCAGCTGATACAAGGCTAGTGTCAAGAAGCCTCCCTGGGTTCTGACTATTTGAAGACCTAATGCTTCAAGCAGATTGGATTCCTTGGCTACATGTGCCTGCCAACATTCTAAGACCCGAAGGTCAGGATGAACACATGTGAGTAGCAAACAGGCTCTCACTGAGAGACAAGAGTGGGACCAGGCTGGTGAGAGCCGAGCACCCTGGTGCCGGGGGACAGCCTTAGACTCTGCATCCACAACTGGCAGGGACCAGCAGAGTGTGGACAGGGAACAGAGAGAGGCCCCGGGGGCTGGGAAGAGAAGAGGAGGTCTCCCTGTCTTGACCTGGTGTGGGAACCAAGGTGAAAGGGGAGATCACTGGGCCAAGGCAGTGACCCAGAAGGCTTAGGCAGAAGTAAAAACAGATGTGAAACAGAAGCTGTCAGTGTCCTGTGGGCCATGGGGCTCTGCCCTGAAGGAGGTGACCCCAAGGAAGATGTACTGTCATTGACGAGGCTTCACTGGGCTGGCACTTAGCAATTAGGCTGGACAGCCATGGGCATGAAGAACTGACCAGAGCACACAAGACACTTTGTCCTTTTAAATCAGCAGGGAAGGGAATATGCCCTGTAAGAGTCTGGAAGAGCAGCTTCCTTTCCAATAATTCATTCATGTGACAAATACATGCTGTGCTCATTATTGATTTAGGATTGCAGGGACTCTGAATTTATAAGACACGGTCTTTGTCCTCAGGTTATTTATTCCTCAGCAGCACCAGTGACAATAGAAGAATTCAAAACTGCTGCCTCTTGCCTGAGAATAATAAAGAAAACTGCCTCTGCAGGGTAAGGGCTTTGCAAGGGAGAACTGGTGAAGCCTGACCACAGATCTAGAAGGTCCTATAATTTATATTGCTTAATCAAAGATCAGAGACTCAGGCTCACTTCTAGGCTGTAGTAAAGCATTGGCTTACTTCTAAAGAAAAGTAGAACGCAGCCCTTCCATTCCTGATTGTCCTCCTGCACCAACCCCGGGCCAGCCCACCTTGTACCCAATGTTCCTTCTGTTCCAGAGATTGATTATTCTCAGGATGCATGTCAACAGGACCCCCAGGAGACATCCCAACTCTCACATCAAAATCTGCAGAGTACTCCCCAGCTGGGACTTAGAGGAATTTAGGCCTGAAGTCCCACTTCCAACAATCATTAAGATTTAGTTAGTGCTTTATTTAGAATTTAAAATATGTGTTTCAAATCCACTATTTCATGTAATGGTCATGCTATTACATTACTATCCCCATTACATAGAAGAGGAAACTAAAGCTAAGAAATGTTAAGTAATGTACCCAATAAGTAGGTAACAAAGTTAATTCTAAAATCAAATTAGAGGTCCTCATGGGTCTCCATTCTTCTGCACAAATCATTTCCTCCAGTCATGGTTTCCTCCTTTCTCCTGGCAGACATTTGCTAATCCCAGGTTAAATACCCAGGGTAAATGTCACCTCTGTGAAGACTTGCTCAACTCTTCCTCCAGAGACCTGCTTCTTCTTTTAGATCCACACCCTTATTGGATTAAAGTATACTGGCTAAATTTCAGATGGCATGATTTTATATATAGAAAACCCCAAAGACTCCACACATACAAAAAAAAAAATACTATTAGAAATAAAAAATACAGTAAAGTTGCAGGATGCAAAGTCAATATACAAAACTCTGTTGTATTTCTATATGCTAGCAGTGAGCTAGCACAAAGAGAAATTTTAAAAACCACTCCATTTACAATTGCAACAAAAAGAATTAAATACTTAGGAATAAGTTTAACCAAGAAGATGAAACACCTGTACACTGAGAACTGTAACACACTGTTGAAAGAAACTGAAGAAGACACAAATAAATGGAAAAATATTCCATGCTCATGAATTGGAAGCATTAACATTGTCAAAATGTCCATATTCCCTAAAGCTATATATAGATTCAATGCAATCTCTATCAAAATCCCAAGGAAATTTTTCACAGAAAGAGAAAAAAAAAAGTCAAAAATTTGTATGGAAAAACAAAAGACCCTGAATAGCCAAAGTAATCTGAGAAAAAAGAACAAAGCTGGAGGTATCACACTTCCTGATTTCAAATTATATTACAAAGACATAGTAATCAAAACAGTATGGTATTGGCAGAAAAACAGATACATAGACCAATGGAACAGAATTGAGAGTCCAGAAATAAATCCACACAAATACGGACAATTAATTTATGACAAAGGAGCAAAGAACTTACAATGGAGAGAGGATGGTCTCTTCAATAAATGGTGTTGGGAAACTGGAGAGTCATATGCAAAAAAAATGAAACCACTACTACGTCACATCATTCACAAAAATGAACCCAAAATTGATTAAAGAATTGAATATTAGACCTGAAACCATACTACTCAAAAAAAACACGGGCAGTATGCTCTTGGACATCAGTTTTAGTAATATCCTTCTGGATATGTCTCCTCAGGCAAGGGAAGCAAAACAAAAATAAACAAATGGAATGGAATTACATCAAACTAAAAAGTTTCTCCACAGCAAAGGAAACCATCAATCAAACAAAAAGCCTACCAAATGAGAGAAGATATTTACAAATGATATATCTGATAAGGGGTTAATATCCAAAATATATAAAGAATTCATATAACTTAACAACAACAACAACAAAAAAAACCCAAACAACCTGGGCTTCCATGGTGGCACAGTGGTTAAGAATCCGCCTGCCAATGTAGGAGACACAGATTCGAGCCCTGGTCCAGGAAGACACCACATGCTGCAGAGCAACTAAGCCCATGTGCCACAACTACTGAGCCTGTGCTCTAGAGCCCATGAGCCACAACTACTGGGCCTGTGTGGCACAACTACTGAAGCCCATGTGCCTAGAGCCTGTGCTCCACCACAAGAGAAGCCACCACAATGAGAAGCCCTCACACCTTAATGAAGAGTAGCCCCCGCTCGCCGCAACCAGAGAAAGCCCACGCTCAGCAACGAAGACCCAATGCAGCCAAAAATAAATAAATACAATAAATATTTTTTTTAATCTTAAAAACAACAACAACAACAACCACCCGATTGAAAAATGGGCAGAGGAGTTGTACGTTGTCTACATGTTTTCCAAAGAAGACATACAGGTGGCCAACAGACCCATGGAAAGATGCTCAACATCATTAATCGTCAGGGGAATTCAAATCGAAACCACAATGACATGTCACCTCACACCTGTCAGAATGGCTATTATCAAAAAGACAAGAAATAACAAGTGTCAGTGAGGATGTCTATAAAAGGGAACCCTCATACACAGTTGGTGAGAATGTAAATTGGTGCAGCCACTGTGGAAGACAGTATAGCAATTCCTCAAAAAGTTAAAACTAGAACTACCATATGACCCAGCAACTCCACTTCTGCATATTTGTCCAAAGAATACGAAAACACTAATTTGAAAAGATATATGCATCCCTATGTTCATTGCAGCATTGTTTACAATAGCCAAGATACGGAAACAACCTAAAAGTGCCCATCAACGAATAAACGGATAAATAAGATGTGGCACATATATTCAGTGGAATACTACTCAGCCATAAAACACAGGAAACCTTGTCATTTCCCACAACAGGAATGAAACTTGAGAGTGCTATGCTATGTGAAATAAGTCAGACGGAGAAAGACAAATATCTTAAGATTCCACTCATGCGTAGACTATAAAAACTGAATAAACAAAGAAACAAACAGACCAAAATATAATAAGTAAACGAATCAAACTAAACAAAAACGAACATGAAGATGTAAAGAACAGAGTACTGGTTACCAGGGAGGAGGGGTGACGGGAGGGCAAAACCAAGTGTGGAGTGACAGATGGAAACTAAATTGTTGGTGGTGAGCCTGCTATAGGGTATATGGAAGTAGAAATGTAATGTTGTATACTTGAAACTTATGTAATATTATAAATCAATGTTACCTCAATAAAAAACAATAATAAAAGAATAAATAAATAAACAGTATCCTGGCTAACAGTGATTTTAACACATTGTCTTCTTGCTGTATTTTGCACAAATATCCATTTTCCTGCTATAAATCTTCTGAGAATGTTGGCTGTGTTTTGTCTATCCCGGTGTCTATCTCTGGTTGACACACAATAGGTGCTTAATACATGTCTGTTGAATCGACGTCTTTCTGGCTCCAAACCTCAGGTTCTTTCCGCAACAGAAAACTCCCTCCCCACTCCCCAAGGGAAAGCAGAGATAGGTCCACCCAGAAAATATACTCAACTTACTCCTCCTGAGTTAGCTCAGCAGATCAAGGGGCCTGAGTAATTATAGCAAATCTTCCCCAGCCCCTCTTTTAACATTTGGGGGCTTCAGGCAATAATGTAAACGGAGAGCAACACACCATAAGTTTAAATATTCAGACACAATGTATCAAACTAACTGACTGCTCATCCTTCTATCCTACCATATCTACCCTCATAACAACCTACAAGACCTGGATTAACTTGAGTTCTCAACCTCCTCCAACTTCTGCACCAGGACATGGCAGCATGAATAGAGTCCACCACTGGCCCACGCCCATCTCTTCCTACCCCCATCTCTGTCCTCCAGCAAGGAAGCTCAGTCTCCCTCTGCATCCCCACAAAGGGCTACCCGTTGGCCACCCATCAGGCTTAAGATTTACACAGCATCCATCCTCCAGAGAACACACGCCAGGAAGAAGCCCAGAAAAACTCTTCTAAGCAGGCTAAAGGCCATTTTGGCAAGGAATTCTGGGGCCACAAACATCCGGAGTGTGACCCAGAAGGGGTGGTGTGAGCTCCAGGTACAGCGCCAAAGCTGAGCCCGCTGAACACGTCCTATCGCCCACACAGGGGCGATGCTGTCTCCCCCTTCCCTTGAATGTATATCCAAAAAAGTCCATTTCTCTTGGAAATGATTGACAGAGTATGGCCCAAATTCCTGCTCCATTTCTGGCAGAGCTGAATTCCTGAAAAAGCCCAGTTCCTGTCCCCAGAGAGGAGGGAGAGTCCACCCCTCCTTGTCCTGGGGGCAGATTGAAGTGAATGCTGGTTAGATTCATGTTATCGAAACCATTTTTGTTACTGTGATAATAGGTCTGAACAGGGAGGGAATTTCAAGAGCCAGCAGCCTGGGCATACAATCTGTTTTTCCAATGTTTTTCCTGATTAAAAAAAAAAAAGGGGTGGAAAAAGCATAAATGTTTCATATCATTGCCAATAAGTTTCCATCTGATTTGGGCGGGGGATGGGGGAGAGGCAAAGAAAATGCTATGAACTCAATCAGCAACGTGGTAAAAAACCAGCTGTCTCGTGCCCTAGAAGCACTTTAGAGTTGCCTCCAAATTAAAAAAGAAAAGAAGAGGGAACAAATTAATAAAGGGCTGAAAACAAGTCACGATAGAAACTGAAATCCCAGAGAACAGGCCTGCCACCAGGCCACCCTGCTCCCATCTACACCTCACAGAGATAAACAGGGTCAACCCAGGGCAGGGAGGGGATGTGGGTGTGGCCTGAGTACAACTCAACTTTATCAAAAACCGAGCAAGAATTTGAGCCATACTCTTGGTTTCCCAAGAAAGTGTCTCCTGAACCTTCTCTATAAACCCCAGAAGACTACTGAATTTCAGTGTCCTGTTGGACTCATTGAATTTTGCAGATATTTTGAAGGGCTCATCAGACAAGTTCCTAAGGCCTTGCCAGGCCCTGAGTCACTTCTTGTTAGATGGTCATTATCCATATTTTAGAGATCATTCCCATTACAGAGAAGGGTAAGAGAATATTCATGGAGTTTTGCCCTACGGTACAGTATGGTCATTTCACAGTATCTACCAACTATCAAAACCCTTTAAATCAATGCACATGTCAAAAGGGAAATTTGCATAATTAATTACTTGGCAGAATGATTTGCATTTTTTACTGTTCTCAGTATTTAGGTTTTTTTGTCACGTTCATACAAACTGAGTGAATTTTCACTTGACAGTTCTCCTTGAAAGAGACCAATGGCAGGACTCCCCGTATTTTAACACTTTGTTCTTCATGTCCTCCTTTAATTTACTTGTCGGTCCCCCATTTAGATGGGCAGTTACATCACAAAACACACAGTGTTCTGCTTTTTCTTCTGCTTGGTGGGTTGATACTCAAGGCAAGCTAATAGCAGAGAGGACTTCGTGCTTCCGTAGAAGCTTTTGCTCTCTGACTTGGCAAGAAGGGGGAGGAGGGAGAAGATGAGGATAGAATAACCCAGAGGCGGGTTATTGGCAAGTTATTAAAAGTCTCAAGACAGTTTGGGGGCTAGTGGAATATTTTTGGCAGAAATTAACTTTCAGAACCATTTATAGGACTGATTTCATTCACTCCTAAAATATGTATCATGTCTACATTAGGTAATAGATCTACAAAAGGAGAGAGAGCTTCATAGAGGAGTTTTGAGCTGGGAGTGGATGCATGAGTCAGATTTCTAAAGTTGGAAAAGAGAATTCCAGCCAGAAGAAATAGCTGGCCTGGAGGCATGGAGGCTCCAACGTTCTTGGCATTTAAAGCAATATTGAGCAGTAGTGAGAGGGAAATTATCTGGGTATTTTTGAAAGCCAGAGGCTTCTGACTTTGGTCCAGAAGAAAGAGCAGTTGTAGGGGTGATATTTTTGTTCCTTGTACAGCGCCTCCAACCCCAGCCAAGAAAATTAAGCAGTCCCTTTCATTCCTTTGGCCCTTGTTGATATCCTCCTCCCAAAACTATTTATGTGCATGACCACACACACACACACACACACGTGCATGCACACAGGAACACATGCGTGTACACACATTGCCTTGTACTAGTAACCTGCCCAACATATCAAGTTTTGTCATTGTATAAGAGACAAGTTTCTGGAAGACAGAAGTCAGTAACCATCTCTCATCCAACTGCAAACTCTACAGACTCAGTCAGTTTTAAGCGCAAGCATGCACTTAATAAATATTTGGTGAGTCGAAGTGAATGAGATCAGCTGGCAGGATAAGACATTGTATATGCAAAGCCTTCCCTTGGGCGTCCTAGATTTGTATTCATGACTTGGTTCCCAAATACACAGAAGACTGGTGAGAAGCCTGTGTAATCCTTTGTCTGAGTTAAAAAGCAAAAGAATGAAACTAATAAATATTGAGTGTCTTCTACATATTTTACTTGCACTCCTTTCACTTTATTTACCTAAAATTTTCCCCATGTGATAGTCAAGAAAACTGAAGTTCATGAAGGTAAAGCAACATTAAGACTGCACAGCTGGTCTGCAATAGAATTAGGATTTACACGCACATCTGCAGGTTTCCGAGGACCCTTGCTCTTGCTGCCTTGGGATTTGCACCTTCCTCCAGGGCTTCCTGGGAATCTAAGCAGCCTTTCATTTTACTAAAATGAAATTCCTAAAGTTCCCTTTTCAAATGAACGTTTTTATCTCCATTCACAAAAAGGAAAAAAAAAAAAAAAGAAAGAAAGAAAACTTCCTCTGACCAATGGAAAAAATATTCCATTGCTTTGCTTACTGGCAAAAAGCCCGATCGTTTGGGCCAGGCTGTGAAAGAGAAGGACAGAGATTCTCATGGAAAGCAAGCACTCCACCCACTCATATTTGTGTTTCTCTGAGGTTAACCCAGGGCCCCCCACCACCGCCCAGTACATCCCTCTGGTGACTGTTCCCACCATCAGCATCCAGATAGCACAGAGGGCTGAGGCATTAGAATCTTATCGTCCCTATTAAAAGATAAACCCGAAAATTCAACCCTTATCACTCTAAGCTTCGTGCACTCCGTTCAGCACTTTCAAGAAAAGCAGACGTTTCTGTTTGCAGCTCAAGTTAGACCAGGCAGCATTTGCATTGCTAGTGCAGCCTTGAAAAAGGTAATTAAAAACAGAGTAGAGTGCTTTGTTTTGATATTGGCCAGACTTTCTCTTTAGGAAATATATGGTAATAAAAGGGGTGAAATAGGGAGTAAAAGGAATGAAACCAACATCCTTTCTCAAAGTCAACCAAGTGATTTGTGAACGTGGACAGTTCAGTTAAATTGTGATCCCAGCCCCATGGAGCCCATTAGCCCATACATGCTTCACCCATCCATCCAACGGTCATGTGGCACTAGTCACTGAAATAGAAACCTGAATAAAACAAGATCTTTCTCTTAGAGAGAGGAGAGGATAAGGGATATAAACAAATAATATTTTTGGAGTGAATCTTGGTCAACCTCTCCAGGTTTAACTCACAGTTACATTGAGCCACTCCCAGCCCCCATCCCTGCAATGCTTTCACACTATGTTCTCCAACCATCTTCATGGCTTGCAGCCTCACAAATGTGTCAACCCTTCTCTTATCACCAAGGTGTGCCTGCTGTTTCTCCTTTTGCTATTTGCTTGCTATCCTGTCCTCTCTTCCCGTTTAATTCTTCTTCATCCTTCAAGACTCATCTCAGAAGCAATTTACTCAGAAACCATTAATGACATCTCCGCATAAGTTAAGGGTCCCTCCCATCTCCTCCCAGAGCATCCCTAAATTTCCCTAACAAAGCCCTTAATATTTTACAGTGTAATTATCTGTATAGTTTTCTTTCTCCTCTCCGATATCAAGAAAACTAAGAGGAAAATGGGCCACATTCTAATTTTCTGGAGCCTAGCAGAATGTCCAACATGTAATAAGTGCTTAATAAATATGGGAAAAATTGTTTTTGTATATGGTATAAATATAGCACAATGGAGGGAGTGGTCAGCTTTGGAGTAAGGGTCAGAGAAGGCTTCACGGAGACTATTGAACTGAATCTTGAAGAATTAACATGAATTCACCAGATGAACAAGTTCGTAGAAGAACTTTCCAATGGGAACAATATATGCAAAAATAATAAAGAAAGACAACACACATCCAAAGAAATGTAAGCAATCTAATGTGGCTAAGGTGTTGATGTGGAAAAATAGCTAGAAATGAGATTGAAGAATGGGAGTGGAATAGACTGTAGAAGGCTTTGAGTATAAACATAAGAAGTTTGTATCTTATCCCATATGCATGCAATAGAGAATATAATCCTTACTGTTTCTCCCTGCCAGCATATACCCATAAGATCATTTCAACACCCATAACACAACATGAAAAGTAAATCTAGTATAGGAAAAATAGCCTATCTTTTATTTTGAAACAAAACAGATACAACATTGGATTATTCACTGATTTGATTATCTACTATTTGATATTTCTACTCAATTCCAGCAACATAGGTAATAATAGAATTTTTTTTTTTTTTTTTTTTTTTTTTGCAGTACGCGGGCCTCTCACTGTTGTGGCCTCTCCCATTGCGGAGCACAGGCTCTGGACACGCAGGCCCAGCGGCCATGGCTCACGGGCCCAGCCGCTCCGCGGCATGTGGGATCTTCCCAGACCAGGGCACGAACCCGTGTCCCCTGCATCGGCAGGCGGACTCTCAACCACTGCGCCACCAGGGAAGCCCGAATTTTTTTTTTTATTTAAGCTGTCTAGGCTCCTTCCTGAATCAAATCAACCGACATGCATGCTTCAAAAAATCTTCACAGGTAAGTCCATGCACAAAAATTGAGAAATACCTAAGCAAACTGGGCCCATGAGAACACACTCTCTGAACCCATTGTCCTATCATTTGTCTTCACTGATATGTTAATTGCTTTAAAATGATGGGTTTTGAGTCTTGCAAAATGACACATTTTTCTCTTGCTTACTCTTTGTTCTTAAACTAGGTTTTAACACAACCCATTTGATATTTTAAGAGGCTGAGTGAGACAGACTGTCAAGGTCAGAACAAGCAAATGTCATCTTGGGAACTAAAAGATGGATGCGTGTTCAAGGGAGATGTGATTCTCTTTCTCATACTGGGGAAGAGCCATTAGACAAACAAACCATCGGGGCAAGTGCAGAGGTGCTGGACTGGGCACCACCTGCTAATGTGCTGATCACTGATGGACATCAGCCAGCTGGCAGGCAAAGGCTCCAGTCTAAAGGGAATACCTTACACTCAATTCCTCCTCAACAGAGACTGCCAGCCTCTTGTACAGTCAAGGACTCAGCTAATTAAATTTTCCTCTGTAGGTTAAAGCTAAACTTTAAACATATCTCTCATTGCCACTTATTCACCCAACCCACCCTTAGGAATGTCTGATATACTTGCAATATTCCATAATTCTTAATTCCAATGAGGACAAATGATTGTAGGCCTATCACTAAGGTAACTAAACAATGAGGTCATTAGACTGAGATGGCTCCAATGCCTTTGTTGCCTGCGTAAGCAAACCAAAACCTAAGCCTGAGCCAATTGCTATAAATGCACTTGTTTCCAAGAAAACAAAATTTAAAGAATGACCAATCACAAACAGCCAAATAAGGCAACTGTTTAAGCTAGAGCCAATCAGGTTACTTCCTTGCTTTGCTTCCACATCTGCTCTATAAAGACTTTCCTTTAGCTCCTGTTGGTGGAGTGCGCCTAACAGCCTCTGGTTTGGCACAGCCCAATTCAAATTGATGTTTTCTCAAATAAGCCTTGAGAATTTTAACGTACCTCAGTTTATCTTTACAGTATAATGTTCTTTTAACAATACAATATTCTTTACAGGAACCATCAGAGAAATGCAAATCAAAACCACAATGAGATAACACTTCACACCTGCTAGGATGGCTAGAGTCAAAAATATGACAATATCAAGTGCTGGTGAGAATGCAGACAAGTGGGCTCCCTTGTACATTGCTGAAGAGAGTGTAAAATTGCACAGCTGCTTTGGAAAACTCTGAAAAATGACCCAGAAATTCTACTCCTAGACATATAACTAGAGAAATAAAAACACGTGTCCACACAAAAAACTTATACAAGGATATCTGTAGAAACATTACTCACTATGACCAAAAAGTACAAACAACCTAAATACCCCATCAACTGAAGAATGGATACATATAATGTGGTATATCCATAGAATGGAATATTATGCAGCCATAAAAAGAAATGAAGTACTGATGAACCTTGAAAACATTATGCTAAGTGAAAAAAGCCGGTCACAGAAGACCGCATAAGATTCCATATACAGGAAATGTTCAGAATTAGCAAATTTGTAGAGACAGAGAGTAAGCTAGTTACTGCCTAGCCTGAGGGGAGGGGAATGTTGGAGGTATATGGGAAGTGATTGCTAATGTGTACAGGGTTTCTTGGGCAGGGGCGGATGGACCTAGAGACTGTCACACAGAGTGAAGTAAGTCAGAAAGAGAAAAACAAATATCGTATATTAACACATGTATGTGGAATCTGAAAAAATTGGTACAGATGATCTTATTTACAAAGCAGAAATAGAGACACAGACGTAGAGAACAAACGTATGGATACCAAGGGGGAAAGGGTGGGGTGGGATGAACTGGGAGATTTGGGATTGACATATATACACTACTAATACTATGTATAAAATAGATAACTAACAAGAACCTACTGTATAGCACAAGGAACTCTACTCAGTGCTCTGTAGTGACCTAAATGAGAAGGAAATCCAAAAAATAAGGGATATATGTATACGTATAGCTGATTCACTTTCCTGTACAGCAGAAACTAACACAACATTGTAAAGCAACTATACTCCAATAAAAAATAAAATAAAATTGATTGAGATGTTGGTTGCATAACTCAGTGAATATAGTATAAAAAGAAAACATTGAATTGTAGACTTTAAAAAAAAACTGAGAGTTGTGAATTTAAAAAATAATAATAATAAAAAGGTAGCTGCATGGGAATAGAACAGAATATTTCAGTTTAGCTCAGCCAATAAAGCAAGGTTTATGGAGTCTCCATAGATAAACATGATAATGACCTCCTCCCCTGGCCTCCAAAGGAGCCAGAGGACCACTGCCCTTTCTTACTTTGCATCCCGTTTTGGTCACCCTTCGTGATGCAACATCAGGTCTCAACAACAATGCCTCCTATCAGATGTTTCTTCAACAACAGATACAAGTAGATGAAAAACTTCTCACTTTGAAAAAAACTCAGGGGTAATATTCCACCAGCCACCAGCCAATCAGCACAGATTCCAAGCAATCGGAACAGAAGCCCCACTAATCAACACTTCCACATTGTGAAGTGCATGCCAGCTTAATATCAGTCCCATAAATAAGATTGATTTCTCATAGAGAGTGGACATTTTTAGAGTAGATGCTCTTTGTCTCTTGGAAAACTGTTCATCTTTTATGTCCCTTTAAAGTATTAAGAACATTTGAAATTGTGTTCATTTGTATTGCTAATTTGCCCCTCTATGGAGACCAGATCTGACAGCAGTGTAATAATGAAGTAGTTGGCAACTGTTTCCTTGAAAAAGTCATTCTGAAAAATCTTGTACTAAAGTAACTTTTTGTTCATTATATTCAATTAAATATTTTGAGAAAAACATTTTTAAAAGATGTATTTTCAACCTAAAATTTCTTGAGTAAGGTGTGTTTTTTAAAGTTTATTTTCAAAGTTTTGCCAGATTTGGATGTGACAAATTTTAGGCCACCTCAATAGAATTCTGATCCACTATAGAATATAAATTTATTCAATAAAAAATAGGACCCATATCAAAATATCTCTCTCAAAATGTTTAACAAGGACCTATTATGGAATTTCAGAATTAAAACTTGTACTTTATTCAAATTCTCATAAATCATTATTTTTTTTCCTCTGTTGCTTTTGAAGTAATAAATTTCAATGTATTTCTGTAATATGAGCTTGCTTACAAGCGTTTTTTCAAAAATTACAATTATCAGAAAGCTACAAAATATGATTTGATTTCCCTCTTGATTTTTGGTTCATTGAATTCTTTGAAGATTTACAACTAATTTTGAATCAAATGTGATCAAATGTAGAGGACTCACATATGAAAGGTTCAATAGAATTGTAACCTACTGAAGCTGACTTACAAAATGCTTTTTGCAATTTCAAAAACTTTCTAAAATGCATTTGTTGCCAGGCAGCAAAAAGTGAAAGTGTGGAGGGGCTTCCGGGAAGATGGCGGAAGAGTAAGACGGGAGATCACCTTCCTCCCCACAGATACACCAGAAATACATCTACACGTGGAACAACTCCTACAGAACACCTACTGAACGCTGGCAGAAGACCTCAGACCTCCCAAAAGGCAAGAAACTCCCCACGTACCTGGGTAGGGCAAAAGAAAAAAGGAAAAACAGAGACAAAAGAATAGGGACGGGACCCGCGCCAGTGGGAGGGAGCTGTGAAGGAGGAAATGTTTCCACACACTAGGCAGCCCCTTCGCGGGCGGAGACTGCGGGTGGCGGAGGGGGGAGCTTCAGAGCCGCAAAGGAGAGCACAGCAACGAGTGCGGAGGGCAAAGCGGGGAGATTCCCGCACAGAGGATCAGGGCCGACCGGCACTCACCAGTCCGAGAGGCTTGTCTGCTCACCTGCCGGGGCGGGCGGGGCTGGGAGCTGAGGCTCGGGCTTCGGTCGGAGCGCAGGGAGAGGACGGGGGTTGGCGGCGTGAACACAGCCTGCAGGGGTTAGTGCACCACGGCTGGCCGGGAGGGAGTCCGGGGGAAAAGTCTGGAGCAGCCGAAGAGGCAAGAGACTTTTTCTTCCCTCTTTGTTTCCTGGTGCGCGAGGAGAGGGGATTCAGAGCGCTGCTTAAAGGAGCTCCAGAGACGGGCGCCAGCTGCGGCTAAAAGCGCGGACGCCAGAGACGGGCATGAGACGCTAAGGCTGCTGCTGCTGCCACCAAGAAGCCTGTGTGCGAGCACAGGTCACTGTCCACACCCCCCTTCCGGGGAGCCTGTGCAGCCCGCCACTGCCAGGGTCCCGGGACCCAGGGACAACTTCCCCGGGAGGACGCACGGCGCGCCTCAGGCTCGTGCAACGTCATGCCGGCCTCTGCCGCAACGTCATGCCGGCTTCTGCCGCCTCAGGCCCGCCCCGCACTCCGTGCCCCTCCCTCCTGCCCCCCCACCACCTGAGTGAGCCAGAGCCCACCAATCAGCGGCTCCTTTAACCCCGTCCTGTCTGAGCGAAGAACAGACGCCCTCCCACGACCTACACGCAGAGGCGGGGCCAAATCCAAAGCTGAGCCCCTGGGAGCTGTGAGAACAAAGAAGAGAAAGGGAAATCTCTCCCAGCAGCCTCAGGAGCAGCGGATTAAAGCTCCACAATCAACTTGATGTACCCTGCATCTGTGCAATACATGAATAGACAACGGTTCATCCCAAATTGAGGAGATGGACTTTGAGAGCAAGATTTATGATTTTTTTTCCCCTTTTCATCTTTTTGTGAGTGTGTATGTGTATGCTTCTGTGTGAGATTTTGTCTGTATAGCTTTGCTTCCACCGTTTGTCCTAGGGTCCTATCCAGCCGTTTTTTGGGGTTGTTTTCATTTTTGTTTTTGTTATTTTTTTTTATTATTTTACCTTAATAATTATTTTTTTATTTTAATAACTTTATTATATTTTATCTCACTTTATTTTATTTTACTTTATCTTCTTTCTTTCTTTTTTTCTTCCTTCCCTCCTTCCTTCCTTCCTCCCTCCCTCCCTCCCTCCTTTCTTTCTTTCTTTCTTTCTTCTTCTACTAATTCTTTCTTTCTACTTTTTATCCCTTTTATTCTGAGCCGTGTGGATGAAAGGATCTTGGTGCTCCAGCCAGGAGGCAGTGCTGTACCTCTGAGGTGGGAGAGCCAAATTCAGGACACTGGTCCACAAGAGACCTCCCAGCTCCACATAATATCAAATGGCGAAAATCTCCCAGAGATCTCCATCTCAACACCAGCACCCAGCTTCACTCAACGACCAGCAAGCTACAGTGCTGGACATCCTATGCCAAACAACTAGCAAGACAGGAACACAACCCCACCCATTAGCAGAGAGGCTGCCTAAAATCATAATAAGTCCACAGACACCCCAAAACACACCACCAGAAGTGGACCTGCCCACCAGAAAGACAAGATCCAGCCTCATCCACCAGAACACAGGCACTAGTCCCCTCCACCAGGAAGCCTACACAACCCACTGAACCAACTTTAGCCACTGGGGACAGACACCAAAAACAACAGGAACTATGAACCTGCAGCCTGCAAAAAGGAGACCCCAAACACAGTAAGATAAGCAAAATGAGAAGACAGAAAAACACACAGCAGATGAAGGAGCAAGATAAAAACCCACCAGACCTAACAAATAAAGAGGAAATAGGCAGTCTACCTGAAATAGAATTCAGAATAATGACAGTAAAGATGATCCAAAATCTTGGAAATAGAATAGACAAAATGCAAGAAGCATTTAACAAGGGCCTAGAAGAACTAAAGATGAAACAAACAACGATGAACAACACAATAAATGAAATTAAAAATACTCTAGATGGGATCAATAGCAGAATAACTGAGGCAGAAGAACGGAAAAGTGACCTGGAGGATAAAATAGTGGAAATAACTACTGCAGAGCAGAATAAAGAAAAAAGAATGAAAAGAACTGAGGACAGTCTCAGAGACCTCTGGGACAACATTAAACGCACCAACATTCGAATTATAGGGGTTCCAGAAGAAGAAGAGAAAAAGAAAGGGACTGAGAAAATATTTGAAGAGATTATAGTTGAAAACTTCCCTAATATGGGCAAGGAAATAGTTAATCAAGTCCAAGAAGCACAGAGAGTCCCATACAGGATAAATCCAAGGAGAAATACGCCAAGACACATTTTAATCAAACTGTCAAAAATTAAATACAAAGAAAACATATTAAAAGCAGCAAGAGAAAAACAACAAATAACACACAAGGGAATCACCATAAGGTTAACAGCTGATCTTTCAGCAGAAACTGCAAGCCAGAAGGGACTGGCAAGACATATTTAAAGTGATGAAGGAGAAAAACCTGCAACCAAGATTACTCTACCCAGCAAGGATCTCATTCAGATTTGATGGAGAAATTAAAACCTTTACAGACAAGCAAAAGCTGAGAGAGTTCAGCACCACTAAACCAGCTTTACAACAAATGCTAAAGGAACTTCTCTAGGCAAGAAACACAAGAGAAGGAAAAGACCTACAATAACGAACCCAAAACAATTAAGAAAATGGGACTAGGAACATACATATCGATAATTACCTTTAATGTAAATGGACTAAATGCTCCCACCAAAAGACACAGATTGGCTGAATGGATACAAAAACAAGACCCATATATTTTCTGTCTACAAGAGACCCATTTCACACCTAGAGACACATACAGACTGAAAGTAAGGGGATGGAAAAAGATATTTCATGCAAATGGAAACCAAAAGAAAGCTGGAGTAGCAATTCTCATATCAGACAAAATTGACTTTAAAATAAAGACTATTAGAAGAGACAAAGAAGGACACTACATAATGATCAAGGGATCAATTCAAGAAGAAAATATAACAATTGTAAATATTTATGCACCCAACATAGGAGCACCTCAATAAAGATACATCAATGGAACAGGATAGAAAGCCGAGAGATAAACCCACTCACATATGGTCACCTTATCTTTGATAAAGGAGGCAGGAATGTACAGTGGAGAAAGGACAGCCTCTTCAATAAGTGGTGCTGGGAAAACTGGACAGGTACATGTAAAAGTATGAGATTAGATCACTCCCTAACACCATACACAAAAATAAGCTCAAAATGGATTAGAGACCTAAATGTAAGGCCAGAAACTATCAAACTCTTAGAGGAAAACATAGGCAGAGCACTCTATGACATAAATCACAGCAAGATCCTTTTTGACCCACCTCATAGAGAAATGGAAATAAAAACAAAAATAAACAAATGGGACCTAATGAAACTTAAAAGCTTTTGCACAGCAAAGGAAACCATAAACAAGACCAAAAGACAACCCTCAGAATGGGAGAAAATATTTGCAAATGAAGCAACTGACAAAGGATTAATCTCCAAAATTTATAAGCAGCTCATGCAGCTCAATAACAAAAAAGCAAACAACCCAATCCAAAAATGGGCAGAAGACCTAAATAGACATTTCTCCAAAGAAGATATACAGATTGCCAACAAGCACATGAAAGAATGCTCAACATCATTAATCATTAGAGAAATGCAAATGAAAACTACAGTGAGATATCATCTCACACCAGTCAGAATGGCCGTCATCAAAAAATCTAGAAACAATAAATGCTGGAGAGGGTGTGGAGAAAAGGGAACCCTCTTGCACTGTTGGTGGGAATGTAAATTGATACAGCCACTGTGGAGAACAGTATGGAAGTTCCTTAAAAAACTACAAATAGAACTACCATATGACCCAGCAATCCCACTACTGGGCATATACCCTGAGAAAAGCACAATTCAAAAAGAGTCGTGTACCAAAATGTTCATTGCAGCTCTATTTACAATAGCGCAGAGATGGAAACAACCTAAGTGTCCATCATCGGATAAAGAAGATGTGGCACATATACACAATGGAATATTACTCAGCCATAAAAAGAAACGAAATTGAGCTATTTGTAATGAGGTGGATAGACCTAAAGTCTGTCATGCAGAGTGAAGTAAGTCAGAAAGAGAAAGACAAATACCGTATGCTAACACATGTATATGGAATTTAAGAAAAAAAATGTCATGAAGAACCTAGGGGTAAGACAGGAATAAAGACACAGACCTACTAGAGAATGGACTTGAGGATATGGGGAGGGTGAAGGGTAAGCTGTGACAAAGTGAGAGAGTGGCATGGACATATATACACTACCAAACGTAAAATAGATAGCTAGTGGGAAGCAGCCGCATAGCACAAGGAGATCAGCTTGGTGCTTTGTGACCGCCTGGAGGGGTGGGATAGGAAGGGTGGGAGGGAGGGAGACGCAAGAGGGAAGAGATATGGGAACATATGTATATGTATAACTGATTCACTTTGTTATAAAGCAGAAACTAACACACCATTGTAAAGCAATTATACTCCAATAAAGATGTAAAAAAAAAAGTGAAAATGTGTATCACTGTGCTAAAGAATGATGAGGATGATAATTCAATATCAGCTTCATCACACACAAAAAAAATATTTGAAATAAAGATATGCTTTTTCAGATGCAAGAGGGAAGAGATATGGGGATATATGTATATGTGTAGCTGGTTCACTTTGTTATAAGGCAGAAACTAACACACCATTCTAAAGCAATTATAGTCCAATAAAGATGTTAAAAAAAAAGATATGTTTTGTCTTGTTTTATTGTTAAATTACCCACAGTTCTAATCATTCAAAAATGCTCACTATAAATTTTATTGTATTTCCTTCCAGTCTTTTTCCCATTACATAATGTACTTTTAAGAAAATTACCAATTTGATGTATACTTTTCTGCCTATGTTTTTTTCTTATTACATCACAAATATATTTCATGTAAGTACATACTTTTCAAAAACATAATTTTTATGGCTAGAAGAAACATCATTGGACTGCTCCATAAATTACTGAACCTCTGACTTACTTCATTATTTTAGGTAAGTGATAATTTTCACTATTTTTATAATATTATAATAGACATCTTTGGGTAAAAGATGTTGGGTTTGTTTTCAAATTTAGGATTATTTCATTAAGGAAGAATTCTAGAACTGGAATTGCCGTTATCATTGTTAAGGGTGAATTTGGACACATTATAATAAATAGAAGGCTATCAGGTTGATTAAATAAATCCTGAGACTCTACTACTTACCTTAGGTGCCTCACAAAATCAGCATAAAATTCAGCATTAAACCCCAGACACTTGGATCTGGAAGGGGTATTCAAGATCACTGCTTGGTTGTTGGGGTGTGTGTGTGTGTGTGTGTGTGTGTGGTTTGTTTCTATATATAAATATAAATAGGTAGATGTACATATGCATAGATAGAGAGACGTGCAGAGAAATACGGAGGGAGAAACAGAGGGAGAGAGAAATAGAGAAAGAGACAGAGAAAGAGAGACAAACACTGAAACCTAGAGTCACTGAAAGCTTGAGTGACCCAAAGTCAAAAGCAACTTAGCAGACTTGGATCAAAACAAAACGCTATTCTTTCTCATCCTGTGTTGTTTCCACTGTATCACAATACCATGTTAAACAATTTACTTTGAATCACACATAAGGAGGTACATTTACTCAAATATTTAAGAACAACAAATGAACTTTTACAGAAGAACCTAAGAGAGGAAATTAAAAATGCAAATTGTTTAAGAAAACCTGTATTTGAGTCATAAGCTTGAAACCAGTTTCTTCAAAAACTTGTTTAAAAATAAAAGAAAAAAGAAATAGATGTGGCACTCAAGATGTATTAGCGTTCATGATCATAAATGCTATGCCAAGTTAGACCTGAACTTGCCTCATCATTTCCAGACACATTAGCTGAGGTTTAGATTTGAAATTTATAGTGTTTGATCTACAACTTTTGTGCAAAGAAAGAAATGCAACGTTCCAGACATTTACTAAATTTTTTATATTATTGTCTACATTGCCTTTAAGAAACCTTGACTCCGGTTATGTAGACCAAGGTGACAAGAACCCTTTGCATCATCAACTGTAATTAAGTGAAATTCTCTCTTCAGCACATGGTACCCACCAAATGCAGCACAAAACAGGATATGATTGACTCAGTATTATTTCATTTCCATGATTCTAAACCAAGAATCTTCAAGAAAGCCTGGGCTGCAAGTTCCAGGGTCAAGTTGAAGACCACTTGCAGAGAGTTGGCTCCCTGGTGTGTTACAAGCACAGACAGTTCTCCAGGGTAGTCTGCTTTAGATACAATGATCATATGTCTTGGATTTCCCATGATTCCTATTTATACATTTTGCTTCAGAATGTTTATGATGGTGTCCTCTTTCTCACTCAAAGCATTCTGTTTTACCACAAAAAACAAATGTTGGCAAGAATGCAGAGAGAAGGGAACCCTCGTACACTGTTGGTGGGAATGTAAATTGGTGCAGCCACTATGGAGAACAGTGTGGCAGTTTCTCAAAAAACTAAAAATAGAACTACCATATGACCCAGCAATTCCACTCTTGGGTATATCTGAATAAAATGAAAACACTAATTGGAAAAGATACATGCACCCCAATGTTCATAGCAGCACTATTTACAGCAGCCAAGATATGGAAACAACCTAACAATCAACAGATGAATGGGTATATATGTGTGTGTGTACACACACACACACACACGCACACACACACACACACACAGACATGCAATGGAATACTACTCAGCCATAAAAAAGTGGAATTTTACCATTTGCAGTAACATTGATGAAATTGAAGGGTATTATGCTAAGTGAAATAAGTCAGACCGAGAAAGACACATACTGTATAATATTACTTATATGTGGAATCTGAAAAAATCAAAACAAACTAGTGAATGTAATGAAAAGGAAACACACTCACAGATGTAGTCAACAAACTAGTGGTTACCAGTGGGGAGAGGGAAGGGGGAGAAGCAAGAGAGAGAGGGGATTAATAGGTACAAACTATTATGTATGAAATAAATAAGCTACAGGGATATATTGTACAACACAGGGAATATCACCAATATTTTTAATAACTATAAATGGAGTATAACCTTTAAAAGCTGTGAATCACTGTTATACACCTGTAATTTATAGAATATTGTATATCAAGTATACCTCAATTTTAAAAAAGTGTTCTGCTTTGAAAGGTGAATTATAAGATATTTATCCTAGCCACATGGAGTATGGTTACTCATTTACAGTCAACATTTAACAAGCCACTCCCACACACAGCCCTGTGGTCAGGGCTTAACAGAGGTTATTAGGCAGACCTAGCTTCATTTTACCCAAGTCATTCTATTTTAAAAGAACTCAAAACCTGTTTGAATCTTCAGATTAACCCCACAGCAGACACTGGGTGGCTTCTGGAAATTATTAATCCTCTACTCTTTACTCACACAACTGTGAAATGGGAATAATTGCATCAATCCTGCTACACCAGGTAATAAATAATGGTCTAGCAAGTAATGAGGCTTAGGAATTGGGTAGAAACTGAGCAAAATGCTTAAGTACTAATTAGCAATATAGCTTAGCAGAGTGTGGTTGATGGATGTCCAAATGCATACAAAGTGAATATCACCTTGTTGCTAATCTTCTATTAATTATATATATCTCCTAAGTGCTTTCCCTTTAGAAATGATCAATGCTGAACCAACTGGGCTAGATGCTGTGTTTTTTCCATGCTTTGCTGGGCACCTGTTGACCCTAACAGTAAAGGAGTGTTAGAATGGCCAAAATGATTCCATATCATCGTAAATATGATTCTGTCAGTGTGAAATACCCTAACAAAAACCCTACATTTTCATATCACATATGTTTATATATGAAGTTTGAGTGAAGAACAGCTTTGTGTTTTTGGGCCATGTCAGCCTTCATGCTTCTGAGATGCTTCCCAAATAAGACAAAATCTAGAATCACCTAACCTTTGTCAAGTGCCTGCTGTATTTTGGGGTTTGGACTAGACAGACGATTATGTCTCTAAATCCTCATTAAAATCCTGTGTGTTGAATATTCTGATTCTCATTTCGCAGATGAGTTCACTAAAACTTAGAAGGTAAGTCCTTGACCCAAAGTTACAGAAATAATACAAGAAAGAAGTATAAAATTTAAACTCGGGTCTTTGTTCTAACTTCAAGACTAGTTCTCTGTCCTCTATAACATGTGGCCGACAACAGTGTGGCTGAGAGGGGCAACTGAAGTGAGGAGGTAGCCACCAGATGGAGGGTGTATATTTTCCAGGTTGAAATAGTTAAATCTCTTGCTACAAGAATGGCCTATAAATAAAAAAGCCTTTTCTCAACATGCTCCTCTAGGGCAGATGCTTAGAAGTTCTGATTCTATTTTTAATTCTTATGTTTTTCTGGTTACTGAATTCCTGTGCAATTAAAAAAAAGAAAAGCAAGGGGGTTGGCGGGGGAGGAAAATATGCTTTGGAATTTCTTTCATGCTCCATTCCCAGCCTGCGTGTGTATTTCTTAGTGTGTTTGTAAAAGGTTGCGTTGACTCAGCCACGGGATAGCAAGCTACGTGACAGTTCATCTCTGGTTTCTATTACCCATGATTAATGCCAGGGATCGTGTTTATACTCGGAGTCTACACACCAGTTAAAGGCTCAGGGAATTTGGTTCCGGCTCTGATAAAAAAAAGAGAAAAGAGTGCAGGGCTGGGGTGTGTGGATAGTACGGGGCCAAGCAGGTAAGCAGAGCGTTGCAGGCATTTCACTGGCCGTAGGGGTGAGAGCTAATGGGCAAGAGGAAGGAGGAACTCAGTGATGCTGGATTCTGAGTGAACAGTGCATCCTTCCCTGGTTTTGATGACTGCCGGACTCCATTCAGGGACACTCTTAGGAGAAGATCATGGAAGTCAGAGCTGAAAGCTGTGTCCTTGTCAGATTAGAGGGGCCATAACAATCAATGCAATTAATGAATGAGTCCCCCTGCCAGCCATGAGTTCATTACAACCAAAACTCAGGAGTGGGGTTTAGCGGTTGCTGGGGGATAAATGACTGTTGAGAGGCTGCTTTGAAAGGGCACCAAACTTCATGTTTGTCCTCTGGGCACTGGTCCTTTCGATGGTTTATGAAATAACTCTATCTCGGTGTTGATACAGACCTTGAAGATCTCCTAGCCCAGCTCACGTTTCATATCTGAATGTCTTCTATCATGTCTCACCAAAGATCACGTCTGGATAATTCCAGGAATAAAGAAGCTCAGTCCATTTTGAGGCAGCTCTTACTGTTTGAAAAACCATGATTCATATTCATTCAACAAATATTTACTAAGTGACAACTAAGTGTCCAAGCTGTATTTTAAACACTAGAGAAAAGCTGTAAACAAGCAAACAAACCAAAATAAAGTCCCTACCCTCGTGGACTTGACTTTCCTTACATTAAGCCAAAAGTTGGCTAAATCTCTTCCCCACTGGGCTACTTATAACCCTCGAGGTCCTCTTTTTAGGAGAAAAAATATGTTTAATTATTTCTCTTGTAAATATTTGAAGACAATGGTAGTGTCCCCATTTGGTTTTGTCTGTCCATTTCCCTCAACTATCCCTAGTTATAGAGTTCCAAGACTCTTTGCTACCTGCTTCCAAATTTCTGAACTTGCTCTGGTTTATCGATGTTCCTTTTAAAGCGTGATGCTCAGAAATAATTAAGATACTCTGAGCTCTGACCATCACGGGATGCAGCAGGCACAGCATTTCTTCATTCTAGTTCTCAATCATTATGATGAGTTTACATTGGCATTTTTGTTTGTGGTACGCGGGCCTCTCCCGTTGCGGAGCACAGGCTGTGGACGCGCAGGCTCAGCGGCCATGGCTCACGGGTCCAGCCGCTCCGCGGCATGTGGGATCTTCCCGGACCGGGGCACGAACCCGTGTCCCCTGCATCGGCAGGCGGACTCTCAACCACTGCGCCACCAGGGAAGCCCTGCCATTTTTGATATCACATCTTACTTCTGACTCATATGAAACTCAGCTAATTTTTTAAACCCTGTTATTATGCCAGGGTATATATCTGAATTGGAAATAAGTCCTGTTTTCACTACTAACCAGCAGAGATCAAACCACACAATGAGATATGCCTGAAAAACGAGATTGGGGCCCCTCAGAGGTCTACACTAGATTTTCAAACAGCCTGAGGGCCACAAGTGTGCCCTGGTGCCAGAATTCTCCTCTACTGAGTGAGAAGTTGCAGATCCCAGCTGTAAATGTCAAATCTAAACCTCAGCTAAAGTATCTGGAAACGATGGAGCAAGGGCAACTCTAACTTGGCAAAGCATTTATGATAGTGAAAGTTAATACAAATGCAAATATCATTTCATTTAGTCTTCACAACAGCCCTTTGAGGTGGGTACTAAGTTTACCAATACCCTGATTTATGGATGAGAAAACCGAGACAATGAAACTAATAACTTGCCCAAGTTCAGACAGATTTTACAGGAGAAATAGGACTTAAACACAGATTGTTGGACTCCAAAGCCCATCCACCTGGCCACTATAATCACCTGCCTTGTCACAGCCATTGCTGGTGGTCCAGAAATGTTCCTTGAGAAGGAAGGAGACATATCTGCCCTAACACATTATTCTTAAATTCTCTTGAAAAGGGTAATCATCAAGAAGAAAAGGAAGGAAGGGAGGGAGGGAGAGAGGGAGAGAAAGGATGGAAGGAAGGAAGGAAGGAAGGGAGGGAGGGAGGGAGGGAGGGAGGGAGGGAGGGAGGAAGGAAGGAAGGGAAGGAAAGGAAGGAAGGAAGGAAGGAAGGAAGAAAGAGAGAGAGAAAGAAGAAAGAAAGAAAGAAAGAAAGAAAGAAAGAAAGGAAGGAAGGAAGGAAGGAAGAAAGAAAGAGAGAGAGAGAAAGAAAGAAAAAAAGAAAGAAAGAAAGGGGAAAGTCCTTAAAGATCTATGGCATTGGAGGGAAGAGGCTGGCTTCTCCCACAGGGTCTGATCAGCAAACACACTATCTGGGATCCTTTTACAAAAAATCCTCTGGTTCTGACCTGATGAATTACAACAGTCTCCATTTCAGATGTCAAATAGGAATCGAGCCTGACAATAAATAGCACTTTCCTTGTTTCTGCACCTTTTCCCATAGTTCACAACAGGAGTTCACTGCATTTTATCTGATGTTCTGACTCAGAGGATGGGCTCTAGGTTAGGTGGTTCACACCCAGACGGTGAGCTAGCAGAAAAGTTCTGGATGTCAGTCTGCTCTGCTCGACCACACAGCCTGACTCTGTCCTGCCCAGGCAACAGCAAAGCTGTAACCCTCTCACCAAATTCAGAGAACCCAGGCACAGAGGAGGCACCTTTCACAGACTGGAAAGAACCCTCCATTAATCAGCGGTGAAGAAGAGGGAATCTCGGATTCTAGCCCAAAGAGGACAGATTCAGTCATGTACCGAATCTCATCCCTCCCGTGCTCCCCAGTCCCCTGCTCTATTTCACAGGGGAATTCATTTTCTTTTATTTTTCCACCTATATATGAGGATTCATTTTTTTCCTTCTTATTTTTTCTGTGTTGCTTCTGTCTCTACGCCCTCTTCCTGTACTATGTACCCCCAATGGAAATGACCAGACCATGTAACAATAAAATTAGAATTATTAGTTTGCTGGAACTTTTCTATTGATTACCAAGATGCCTGATGGCCAAAATAATTGAGAAGCAATCTATGTTATAACAAAAGTGGAAAACAACAGTACATTTCTTAAACATTTACAGAGAGTTTAGATATAATTTTTTACCTCCTTTTCATTCAATTTAAACTGGAATTCAAGGTCTTTTCTCACGAAAGAGCCCCAGTTTGCTTGCTAAAGACACTACGCTTGGTTACTAATTGAGACCCAAAGGAATTGATACCACATAGACTGACTTATTCTTTCAATAATTTTGCTTTTGTTTCTATATGGAAGTTACTAGATAAAGTGCCCTAATCTTACAGACTCAATGTGGCATAAAGTCAGATAAAAATAAAATGGGTTAAATACAATTCTTACAGAGATCTACAATCACTCACTCAAAAATTCACTCAGACAAGAACCAAAGTATCTTTTCACTTGAAAATTCTTTCAATTTATGTGGTAAAAATTCTGTGACTATCTAGAATAGCAATGCTTCCTTTAGAATACTAATCACATAGTATTTCCCTATGAGGGAAAGCTCCTCACAGGGGATGAGAAAGCCACAGGGAATTCTTGGCAGACTCTAAAATCTAGCTAGTTCTAGGAAGGACTTGTTTATCCCAGAGGTATTGCAGATGATATAAGAGTTCTCCCACTTTAGGGTAGCTGACCGGGCAGTAACAGCCCCAGTGGAATGCAAGATGTTGCAGGAAGATGTGGTCCATGGTGACAGCAGTGTGGAATGAGAAGGCAAGCGACCCATGTGAGATTTTTCAGTCTTAATCTGTGCCATTTGACCCTTGATACAAAGACAGGGGTTTGTGCCCTTGCTGCATGAGACAAATTTGTTCAACTGTCCCCAGTCTGTGCACTATTAGCCCCTGAACTTGGTTCCTTAGAAACGCTATTGACTGTCACCTTACAGTTGCTTTGGTCCGTTTTAATGGTGGATTGATGATCTCCAAGCTTCGGGTGGCTCAGAATCACAGATAATCATGATGATGATGGAAATAAAATAACCTGAGTGTGGCTTGCATATGAACTCCATTCTCTCAAGCCAGCAAAGAGATCTTTCTGACCTCAGACGTGGCTTTCGCATTCATCCTAAGGAGTCTTCTTTCAGTGGTTATCTCCTAACCCAAGACTACAAGGGTTCCTTGTGTACTTTTCCTACGTCTCAGTGTGATTTTGAAAGATCTTTAGTGAATTTAATCTTTTTTAGGAAGCCAAGCTTACTGAATCTGGACCAGAAGCAAACTTCCCAGCCAGCTCTGCCCAGAATTCAATTACTTCCTGGGAGTATGGTACATCACTCTAAAAGTCAAAGGCATCTTGGAGACCAGAGAGCCTTAGACTGACAAAGATTTTCAATCCTCAAAGTTGACATGTTCTAGTGTAGTTGCCAGGAGTAAGCGGTTGAAGTAGTACTATTCCTTTAAATACTGACTTCTACCATATGCATTAAATCCATTACATAACTTAACTATTTCTTCCTCCCAACAATTATATGGAATTAGTCCCACGTTACTGATGAAGAAATATTTAGGATAAGTAACTAAAAGTCACAAAACTGGAAAATGACGGAGGCTGTATGAACTCAGGTATTTAATAACCCTTATGCCAATGCTGCCTTGAAGATGCCTTCAGATGGCGGGCTCACTCCATCCAAAATCCTCTTAACCAGCCATGGTCAGTGACTTGCCCAAGGAGGCGGTGGTGGACAACGCCTACCCTCTGAGGAGGAGCATTTTGTCACTTAGATTGTTTAGAATTCCCAGTGCATGGTGGTAATAAAAATGCAGATTGACTTGTAGTGAGTTTCATCATTGTTTTTAAATTCTTGGTAGAAAATACACTCTTTTATTGCCTGCCTCTGGGCAGATGCTCTCATTCTCCCCTCAGCCTTGCCTTGGAGTGACTCTAAGAATGGCGAGAGGGTGTTTTTTTAGGGCCGTTCCATCTGGATGATATTTGGACTGTGTCATCATGGAACTCTTGCCTTGGACCCGCCCATGATTCCTGGACCGGCTCTTATTGACGGGCTTTTCCTTCTGAACCTTTGAAGGAACCCCCTTTTGGAGGGTACCTTATACTGCAGGAGCCATGTGATCGTCAGGGAAGGACTTCGGGCTCTGAAGAAATATCTAGCCTCAGTCTTTTCTCTGGGGCTATAGACCTGACGTTCAGCAAATCAAAGAAAAGCTATGAGGAACATGAGCCCAACAAAATCAGTTTCCTATCGCTGAAGTTCCATTTTAAAAAGTGAGATAACTTTACAATAGAAAAACCTAGCAAACCCTGCCTTAACCAACTGATCGAGGTAAACTTCACCACTGATAAGACATATCAATAACATGGACCCCCATGATGACGAGGAGAGACTGTCACCTTTATGGTATTCTTCCTCCAAACCCATAATCCCAGTCTAATCATGACTAAAACAGCAGACAAACCCAAATTACCTGGTCCGTACTACTTAAAACCCCAAAGATCATGAGAAATAAGGAGGAAAAACTATCACAACACATAGTCAACTAAGGAGACATGATGACTACGTGCAATGTGAAATCCTGGATTGGATCCTGGATGAGAAAAAGGCCATGATTGTAAAATCTGGCAAAATCTGATGATAGTCAGAAGCTTAGTTAATAGCAAGGCACCTTGTTGGCTTCTTCATTTTGATAAATGTACCATGATCCTGTGAGATGGTTAGCATTAGAGGAAACTGGATGAGGGGTAGATGGGAGCTCCCTGCATTATTTTTACAACTTTTCTGTAAAGCAGAGCCATTGCAGTAACAAGTTGATTGTATTTTTGAGCAAACCCTTGGCAAGAATAAGGAACGCAGAAGAAGAAAGCTGGGAGTCTTAGTGTGTAAAGGCAGCGACACAGCCCTAATGTTGGCCGAGGCAATCAGAGTATGGGCTTATTTTTCTGTTATATTATTAATAGCACCAGTTTTCACATCTTGATGGGGTGATAAAATCTATGGTCGTCTATGATCGATTTCCATGTCTTTGGAGATACCTTGCACACTAAAACAAATAAGAAAACAAACTAGATAGATAGAGATAGATAGATAGATATAAAATAGTACATATTATACACACACGGAACCAATAAACAAAAAGATGCTCAGCAGTTCTCTAAACAATTAAATAAATGCAAAAGGGTACCAGAAGTGTGGTTATCATTCTTAACCTCACAGATAGACTGAACTACCTCTTGAATGCCATTTTATCTCTCAGGTGTTTTGTATTTTGTTTAGTTCTCTATAGCTAGATATGCAGATTGCATCTGGTTCTCAGGTTTTATAAACAATATTGTCAAGACAATTTTATCCCTAAATCCATGATTATTTACTTAAGAATAGCTAAAAGGAACACCAACAGCAAGCACATGATCTGCAGATAATTCTTTTACTAGTAAACAAAATCCCTGAATCCAGAGAAAAGGGACAAACAAAAAAATATATATTCAGTAGAGGAGAAGCCTCAGAAGAGAAATGCCAGAAGCTGCGTCAGAGTCAAAAGAGAAACAGTTCAAATTTACATTCGTACGTTCTTTCATTGGATCCACCCAGTGGGCCTGAAACAAATTATTCTTCTATAGATGAGAAAGTGGATGTTCAAAGTAAATAAACAACTTGCCAAGTGTCTTCTGACCTCCAAACCAGTATCTCTCCACTGACATTCCCATCTGCTGACGAACTGAAACGTGAGTGGTGAGTGTGGCATTGATCTCTCGGGGCCCCTTATTTAGAATGCCAAGGGCTGGTTTCTCCTTATTGGTAGTCTGATTTTCTCCATCCTTGCACTCTCCTCCCACCTTTCCCCCACCCAGATTCTGGCTCAGAAACACCTTCTCAAGGGAGCACACAGTATTTCCGCTGCATAACTCGACTTCCTAGGCAAGGACCCTTAAGAAACACTCCATACGTTTGCATTTTAGCAGGCTCCTTTGTAATGCCTAGTTGTGCTTTCAATCAACAAACGTGGATGAAACCGATACTACTGGAAAAGCAACCTTGTGTTACATGTGATGGGAATGTAAAGACAAGATGTAATCCCAGCCTACAGTAATTTCCGTCTACCAAGGTAGATTTATTGATCCATTCCATAAATGTCCATTGAGCACTTATTTGCATTCCTTAGCCTAGGCACTGAGAGTTGCTGAGTTAGAAATTAGTTAGCTCTGAGGAACATGCAGGCTGGGGAAGGAACCAGAGATACAATTCACTTTACACACCCAGCCACCACGATACAAAAGGCCCTGTCGTATCGATAAGGGATAAAAACCGTGTGGAAGGAGTTTCAAAGCCACTCCTGGGTAAAAGGGATCAAAAAGAAGAAGCATTTGAAATGGATCTTGAAGGATACGTTGGATTTCAACATAGGGTATGATTACTCTGTAGGGAAAGTGACTAGAATTGGGGATGCAAGGACTTTTCGGGGACCTAAAATTGTCCATGCAATTGACACATGTAAATGAGTAAGGGGAGTAAGAAGATGATGGGACCAAGGAAAGGACCACTTTGGGCATCAGGTTAAAGTTTTCAGATTGTATTTACTAAGTAACTGTGATTTTTGAAGATCTTCCTGTATAAAGAAATAAAAGGATTCACACATGTATTTCTTACACCTCTTATTAGGCTATAAGCTACAGGAATAAAGGGGCATATGCTTTATATCTTTTATATCTTCTTAAGAACAGAGTCTGGCCTGCAAAAAATCAATACGACTCAGCAAACATAGGTCCCAGTTGTAGGAAGTTGAATACGACATGATTTCAATCTTCACAAGTGAAAGAGGCTGAGTTACAAACAGATTAGTTCAGTGTCATTAGAAAAATGATAGAGTTGATCATGGGATGCCTGCGAGCATGAAGGGGCACTAAATATTTACTCTCAATAAATATTTGTGGCCTAACTGTGTGGGAGTGTTTGGAGACTTAAAGTTGGCATGAGATGTACAAAGGCAGAGTGTGATTCTGACGAGACCACCTAGCATCTGTCCTTTAGGAGTGACCCTGGCTCTGCCACTGGTTGTCTATGTGAACTTGAGCAAATAAACCTTCTCAGAATCTGTTTCTTTTGTTCACAACATTAGGAGTTGATTGATAATCATTTCAGAGTTTAAATTTTGATAAACTCTAATTTTTAGCCCAGGGATTTTGTAATTTCTCTGGTTCCAGACCCCTCCTCTCTTTGCCTTTCCCACCCTGGCCCTGGTGCTGGGTAGTGTGGCCCCTGTCATCTGTCCAGCCCACAGGGCAGTATGGGAAAATCTCAAGTTCCCGTTTCAGGAGACGGAGGGTAGGGACAGAGCAGGGCCTTGCTAAGCTCTGTGCATGCAGTCAGTCCGCTCTTAGGCTGGTTCGTGGCAGCAGTATCTCCACCCACTTCATGTACAATGACCCAGCCACTCCAGTGCCCTCCCTTGAGGCCCAAGACTCTTGTCAGCCCCCTCAGATAGCTGAGCCACTTCTCCCACGCCCACCAGTCTCTAAGAGAAAGAAATTCTGTACAATGTCTAATGTTATCTGGTCCCTTTTAAAAATGAGCCTAGAATAACCACGACTCCTCCCTCCAAGGGAAACCCTCCTGGCACTATTTTCACTGCGTGATGAATTAAGCCCTGCTGAACTGCTTTCATAAATCAACTGGGACCTTAGGAGGGAATATGGAGTCAGACATGGGGGCCCTGAAAGTCACCTTAAAAGACAGGAGGGGAAAGAAAGATGGATCAGCGTCAAGCCTCAGAAAACAACCAGAGTCAAGTTAGCCAGAAAATGGAAGAAGCATAGACATTTCTCTTTCTCAGAGCCTGGTTATTGTTGGCAAGCACCAGAGGTTCTGCTTCAAGGACCTCCCATGATGTCCAACAGAAAAAATTTAAAAAAGATGAGACCGTGGGGGTGTTTTCATCTTAATTAGGGTTATTTATAGAGCAGAGGATGCTGTGTTTACCTACTGTGCAGTTTTCTTCCTCAATGGTCATCATCAGCTTTTTCTGGTCTTCTCATTACAGAAACAGAGAGGCAACCCACGGCTTCTGGTTAATGCCCATCTGAGACTTGGTCAGCACACAGAGGGGAGATTCCAGAAGCCTCTGCTGAGTCAGGTAGAGATTGAGCTGAGTGTTTAGAAGCGAAAGTTCTTGAGGTCCTGCCACTTCTGTCCCAGAGACGAAAACTGCTGACGAGCCCTGATGCCCCGGGAAGGAACTCTCTGGGATTATAGCAGGGACTAGTACCCAGGAATCTCGGGAGACGGGAAGAAGAAATTGCGGGTAAGTTTCCCGTGCAGAAGCTGAGGGGCCTGAGAACCGAAGGAAACAACTGGGTGTAAAGCCACCATATCTGTCCCCCGCCCGCCCACAGCTCCAGGGTTTAGGGAGGGAGAATGAGGGCCCCTGAGTGTACTGCTGTTGACTGAAAAGAGCCCCGGACCGGGAATCAGGGATTGAAATGGTAGTCCCAGTTCTACCATAAATAGGAGTCCTGGGCCAGTCACTTCTCTGGTCCTCAGTTTCTCTTTCTGTAAAATGAAGAGGCTTGGACACAGTGGCCTCTAGGGGTCTTAACTGTTCTTCCATTTTATGAATCAGGAAGTTCTGTGAGAGGAGGTAAGAGCTGCCTCACTCCCTGTTTCTTCAAAGCATCCTTGGTCAAGGCATTTGGCTTTCCCAGCATGCCTTTGCCCAGAAGCCTGGGAAATGGGACCTACTTCTGAAGAAAGCAGTGGGGAAAGCAGCGTAGCAGGTCAGATCTGCCCACGTGACATCATGTATCTAGAGATTATTAACAGATATGCTACGAATATGCACCCCTGGAATGCCTGAGCCGCTGTTTGAAGTGAATAAGTCTTTATCTCTCCGTAGAGAGAAGCGTGCATGCCTCAGAAGGTAAGAAAAGTAACATGATTATCCAATAAACAATCGCACAAATTTAAGAGCACAGTGGCAAAAAACAAAAAGGCAAGTTCAGGTCTACCAAGCCCCTCGTGGTCTCCATGCTACGTTCCTTACCCTCCCCACACCTCTTCCCCAGTCTCCCGCCCATTAAAAGTCCTCTAAACACGCCCTGGACTTTGCCTTGGACGCTGGTGGGAAAAAAGAAGAAAGGTAAAAGATCGTAGGGGAAGACTCTTGAGAAATCAATGACCAGCTAAACAAGAAGGAGGGAGAGAGACAGAGAGAAGGGGAGGGGAGGGGAGACAGAGGCCAGAAGAAAAATTCCCCAAGGTGGACAGGACACCCCGAGGTGTCCCCCTTCAAACTGGGAACAGCTGAGCAAATTTATCTCCTGGGGCAAGTGGCACAAACCCCATGTCTTTGGACCAAGGGTCAAATGGCACAGATTAAGGCTGAAAAGTCTCATGTGGGTCACCTGCCTTCCCAATCCTCACTGTGGTCACCGTGGACCACATCTTCCTGCAACATCCTGCATCTTGGGTTGTGCAGACAGTTTCTAAGTTGCAGGCTGAGCTCTGCAAACAGCCCTTCTTTCCTTGGCCATGAGCAGAGGAACCCACCCTTGGCCCCCTTCCTTCCCCCTCCCATGGCTCTCCTGTAACCTCCACCCACATCTCCCTATTCTGTTTCTGAGCAACCACTCTCATAGCGAATAGCGTCCCCCCCATAGATTTACACAGATGTAAACAGTTCTCACAGTCATGCTGACTGCAGACAGACCTCATTCTGTCTGCCTCCTTCCATCTCTGCTGAAGATAAAGACGAAAAGAATGGTGGGAAACTATTTTTCCAGGGACCCAGCAACCAAAGACCAAATCTTCCGATTGGGAGCAAGCCTGAGAAGAGGTAGAAGAAAGACTAGCAACGCTGTCAATTAGCTTATATGAGCTGGTAGATACTCTTGCTTGTGGTAAGGAGAGTCCCAGAGATTCACTGTGTTTTTCCTAGGCATTTGCTCCTGCCAGCCAGTTTGCTTCAAGACCTTTGTAACTTTCGTGGTTCCCATATGCTGAGAAAGCCATTCTTTAAGACAGAACAGTTGTCCTTTCTTCAAGTTGTGCAATCATCAGTTTGTAAAACCCAAAGCCCATCGTTGCTCTGCCAGATTTCTTCTGACCCCAAACAATTAAGGGACCAGTGCTGGTTATTGATACGGCATATGGGATCCCCAAAAGAAATATGAAAAGAAGCACTCATCTTTGAAAGACTGGCTCACACAACCTCGTAACAATTTTTCAGCTCTCTTAGACCGCAGAATGCTTACAATTCTCTTCTGCCACTAGACACAGGCCAGTAATGAGATATCTAATAGAAATTGCCCAAAGGAGTTCAGTATCAAAGCTCTGGAATTTGACCCAAATTCAAAAACATTACAGCCTGATTTCCTTTCAGTCAAGCCTAATGATTTTCTATCTCTTCTTTTTCTTGCCAGTTTTGAAGCAATAGATGTGATGGTAGAATAATTTCTTTATTTAGTTCACAAGTTGGGGGAGGGGGTAGCCTTACTACAAAAAAGCAAAGATACTTACCGTATACATTTAGACACACCTGTTCCCAAACCAAGGCCCTTCTGCACGCAACCCTAAACCCTAAAACCTTCCATAACTTCCTTGCCAGAAACATTCAGAACTGGAGACCTTAGCACACATAAGCCCAAGGAGCAAGGGTCATGTTGACCTTTTTCTCTGGGTGGATCTGCACGAGAATAGCTCTCACCCAGGTCTTGTTATATCTCCCTTTCTAAGATCTCCACTTACATTTTCTGCATTTTTGATCCATAGGAAGCTGGGGCTCCGTTCAACATCTTCCTACACTCTTAAGAGACTCGTTTATCCATTAATTTACATTCTTTCCTTTTTTTTCTTGTCCAAGACTTCATATATTTCTGAATCAGCAGCTGTACACATCTGGCATAAACGAGACTTTTTTTTTCAGTTGTCGCTTCCTAGTTTGTTTGTTTTTTTCCAGTTTTACTGAGATATAATTGACCTATAGCATGTGTTAGTATAAGGTGTACAACATAAAGACTTGTTATGTGTAAATCTTGCAACTTGATCACAATAAGTTTAGTTAACATCCATCACTTCACATAATTGCATTCTTTCTGAGAAACAACAGACTCTACCAGTTACAGCATCACCCTTAATTTTTCTGCCATTACTTCAGTCAAGAAACGCCTAGGAAAATATTGTCAAATCACTGTTGCTAATCCTGATTCAGCAAGAGGTTTCACTCCACATCATCTCGATGTTGCTGGGATGCAGATATTGTTCAGTCATTAGCTTTCTCCCTACAGTGTCGGCAGCAAAAGTTCGTGATTTGGCTCATCGCCACAGTAGCTTTTGATCTCTTAATAATCTGGAGAATGGTAAGGTGAAAAGTTTGGCAGCAAAATGAAGAGAAATCCCCTGCTGACATTTCTATTGCCTTCTGTTCTCTAAAAAGTTTCTGTATTCCAAGATAGTATGATCTCCAAGGAGGATGCGGTCATGCCCTGACCCGATGATTTGTCCCCTACACCTCACGCCTGGTGAAATGATAGCTGTGCTAAGACATTGCACACGCATCCTCCTCTTCTTAGTATTAATATATAACTGTTGCTTAGCACTGGCCTGGTTCCAACCACTGAAAGATAAAAAAGTTATTTGAAGAACAGTGAGGCTAAATCAAAAGAGAATGATGATAATATTGTTTCTCAGTATGTTAAGTCATAGCCCGTACCCACTATCATTTTATCAGATGTCTCTGGTGAGCACAATGATTTCTAATGCCCAGCTAAGGGACCATTTAAGAAATATTAGCTATATCTACATTCAAGTACATTTTAAAAAATGGGCAGACCCTTGAGATTATAATGGAATGTTGTCCATAGAATATATAGTCACCCAGGTAAATTTCCTTTCTTTCTTTCCCTTCCTTCCTTCCTTCCTTCCTTCCTTCCTTCCTTCCTTCCTTCCTTCCTTCCTTCCTTCCTTCCTTCCTTCCTTCCTTTCTTTCTTTCTTTCTTTCTTTCTTTCTTTCTTTCTTTCTTTCTTTCTTTCTTTCTTTCTTTCTCCCTTGTCTACCATTCCTTGATCCAAATGGCTAGATTAAAACCAAAATAAAGGCTCTGCTATGACCGACAAGACTTGTTCTAATCTGATACCTATTACATTTCCAACCTACTCTCCAGTCTCCCCCCTCCCTTTATCACTTTTATGATCACAGTGGCCTGAAATATATAATTTTCTTCCCTCTAATCTTTCACACACTGTTCCGTCAACCTGGAATGCTCTTTACCATCTCTAAACTCTAACTAACATCTACAGATCTTCATATCACGGAGATACCATGTCTTCCGAAGAGAAGGCTTCTCTGTTATCCCCAGACTAATTCACTCATGGTGAACAACTGTGGCTTTTGTGCCCCTGTATCCATTCAACCTTCTAATAATAAGCCTATCCCATCCTTTCTGGGGACCTAGGCTCACCCTCACTCATACACCACACATCTCATTCTGGTGGAGCTCCATGGGACACAAGCCGAAGCCAAAGTGGTTGGCATGGAAATGGGCTTATTACCCAATCAGACCTTTTTCTGAGAATTCTGGTATAAAGATTCTAACTCTTTTCCACTGGGCTTGAAGTTGAGACGTAAGATCTAGAGCTGCTGTATCTGCAAGAGGCTTCTGTAAGCAGCACGTGACATACACACAATAGAAGTAGAGATGGGAAACCAGACTTGGATGGCTCTGGAACCCCTACTGCGAGATACGCCTCAAGACGTCAACTCTTTAATTATGTAAGCAAATAAAATGCTTTTTTTTTCTTAAGCCAATTTGATTTGGATTTTCCCTCATTTTCAAGAGGAAAAGTTCCTGAGAACCCTGTGTTTTCTTGGATTTGGGCAGCCATGATAAGGGCAAGCATTTGTTCAATTTCTGTCTTTCACACAAATTAGAAATTCTATGAAAGCTGGAACCCTACGAATCTTATGTATTGTTGTTTTCCAGTTTCTAGTACAATGTGGAACACATAGTAGAATATCAATATTTTTGAATGAACAAACGAATGAATAACACATGAATGGAAGATTCTAAGATCCCAAGGCCTGTCACCTTTTTGTTCCAAGGTCCTGATCTAAAAAGTGATTCTAGTTCTCTGTGTCTCATGTTGGACTCAATGTTCTGGAAAGAGTTCAATTAGAGGATGTTCCCACTTTCCTGTTACTCCTTCCTTCCCAAGAGAGTAACTTACCTGTGTGTACCTTAGTTCTGTAGCTTGGAAGCCTCTTCACTCATACTCCCTCCACCGCTGCACAACTCCTGGAAACTGCCTCGTGTGTAAGGGTAGTGGAAGAGGAAGCCTCCATGCAATGCAACTCCTTACGACCTTCTCACCTGAGCCGTGGTCTCCAACAGCTTCATTCAAATAAAGATGCTATGTCCATCTTCAGCCTGTCGACTCCATAGACTATCTCTCAGTATCCAAACTGGGGCAAGAAAAAAATGGGCTGCTATTTATTTTCCTTATGAATCCAACATTCAGTTTAATGAGCTGGAAAACTTCAGAAATAGAAAAGGGTTCGAATTTGGAAAACTAAACAGCACCTGTAGATTAAGGTTCCCGATGGGCCTTGGTTGCAGGCTTTAGGTCATAGATTTTAGCAACCATGGGTTTTGTGGAGTTTGACCTTATGCCAGGCGGCTGGCTCTTCTAGTTGTGGGTTGTGAGGCTTTTATCTAGTGCAGCTTGTGGAGGCAGATTAAGGCCTCGGGCTTTAGAAGTCAACCATATGGGATTTTGATGTTTGTAAGTCACTAGAGTTGATAGCACTTTTGTTCCGCAGGTTTGTAGCTTTCCTCAACACCCACACACCATAGCAAAATGCCCCAAAAATGGGGGGCTTAGTAAGTGCGTGCAAGCTGTGCCTATTCTAGCAAGAATTTGACCACAGGAAAAAGTCTTGCTAATACAGCCCTGCAGGCCTTGTGGTGGGTCAGCGAGGAGCTGGGCAGTGTCCAGGAAGGGACCCTGCAGAACAACATTGGCTGCCTCTGCTGCATTTCTCCAACCAGGAAGGAGGTCTAGACTTTACACTTCAAAGGTAGACACTTTTCTAAACAGCAAGGACCTCCTGTATAGCACAGGGAACTATATTTAATATTCTGTAATAACCTATATGGGAAAAGAATGTGAAAAGATTATATATATAAGTGAATCGCTTTGCTGTACACCTGAAACGAACATGACATCGTAAATCAACTATACTTCAATAAAAAGTAAATAAATATAAAAAGAAATTTGTTTTAAAAAAGTAACCACTTCCCACCTGTGCTGCAGAACTCTGTAATGTGTCATGCTAGCTTTAAGTGTTTAAACCAGGAAGAGTTAGTCTTAGATCAGCTACCCATAATTTTGTTCATCTTTCCATGTTGTTTTGAAGCCCTTTTAGAGCCCAAAGAGGAAAATGTGGAAGGAATAACTTTGAATTCATGCAGCTTATCTTATCAAGAGTCACCCCCGAGTAAATGGCGTAACTTAGTTAATCACATATGTTTAGAAGGAGGCTTTAGACGTCGGAGTCCCAAGCTACAGCTCCTCCCACAGAAGAATATTATTATAGATTGTTTTAGGAAACAAAGAAAAAGGAAGGAGTATTTAATATTAAAAGAATATACCATTATCTTGGGAGGACATAAAGAGAAAAAAAAAATCAATGGAATCATTGTAAACCCAAATGCTAGAAGAGAATTTGAAACACCTATATTTAAAAGGCTTGACCTCTAGAAATCAAGCCTGCCTAGGAAATTCAAGAAGAACTGTAATTGTTTGCAAAATCAAAACATGTTTGAGTCATACAAACAGAACAGGGGTAATAAAAGATTAAGAAAAATTGCCCAAAACCTGTAAAAAATAATCAAAGGGAAAGATGGTATTTTCTTTCAATATCATACAGAAAGGTTGAATAGGCCTGCCCAAGCATTCTTTAATTTTCTTGGGGAATTTGTTTCTGTTTGACTTTCCTATTACAGTTTGATTATGGCCCAGATGCTGTAAAGTTTCAGGTTAACTAGCGTACTTCTTTCTACTAGAGAAGATAATCCCAAAGGTTACAGTTTTATTGTCCTGTTGAACATTAACCAATTTGGTACCTATCCTAGCAATCTTATTCTAACATTCTTTTTTATTTTTTAATGCTTATAAAATACCCAGTTCCTCAAAGCTGTCCTCTCTGAGGCAGCTTTACCATCTTACCGGTTTCCTCAACGATGAAAAACTATGAATAATGTTGGAGAAATAGTCCTTCTACATGTGAATGAGAGTCATGTTTTTAACTTTTTGAAAATTATACTTTAACAGTTGTGGAGGTCCCACTGAGATGCCTACAGAGCCAATTAAACTGAATTATCTAAATATTCATTTCATGGAGCAAGTCCAGAAATCTCTTTTCTTGGTTCTTGGAGTGATTCTCAAGGGGCACAACAACTTAACCTGTCCTGACTCTTTTTCTGGTCTTTTCCTCCAGATTTTGTGTTTTTGTTTTTGTTTCTATACTTAGCCAAGTTCAGTTCTGGGTCTGATTTGTGCACGGCTGACCAGTTATTCCTTATCGACGGCAACAAGACTGGGCATCTAATTCTATTAATCTGACCATTTGGTGATTTCTTTTGGATGACGGGTATCTATTCTAAGCTGAGAAACAGCAGAGAATCTGTTTTATTAATTTTTGTTTGTCTGTCTACTTATGAGCTTAAATGAAAATCATATGTCCTCTGAGAAGGAGAACTAATCTTTGAGATCTAGTCTGGTGAGTCTTTTTGTTTACTTTGACCCATGGTTAAAGTTGTAAAACTGAAGCCAGGGGATCTCTTTGTATAAGGGAGGAAAGTCTTTACCCCTCAGTGTGTGAATGTGAAATATTTTTCTACCTCTAGAGTATATTAAGAAATGAGATCATAATGTATTTTAAATTAAAAGAGCTATGTTTTAATTAGTTTAACGAAAATAAGTGCTTATAAATATATATATAACATTTTCCCAGAATTCAGAATATTTTCCCAGAAAATAAAGAAACTAAACACCTAATACTTTAAATATATTTTTAAGAGAATAAAAAGTTCTTTTCATAGAAACTACTAGCCCAGAAGTATTTTTATGTAAAAATCCAAGTTTACATAATTAAAGTGAATCCATACTGATTTGGTCATTTTGTTTGAAAATAATCATATTTTCAAATCATGGTTTTATTAATGTTAAGTATAATATAAGCATATATCTTGTTTTTATAAGATTTGGTGTTCAACTAAATTAAAATATAATTTCAAGTTTTAACATGTTCTGTAATGTTTCAGCTTAAAAATAAGTGTAAAGATTCTTAGTTAACTTTAACTAGAACTGATATTAAATTAATTAATGACCAATCTCTGTACACCTGAATAGATTCTAAGTAAAATAGAATACTAAAGCATTGATCATAATATGTACCTAATCTATATACTTTTGTTTCTTATTTTTGTATGTTATGGAGTGACTATACCTTTGGGTCATGTTAATGGATATATTTATTTTGTCACTTTAGGAGGTTGTAAAATGGGTGTATGTGACTGTGGGTAGTTGTACCATGTATATCATATCCTAGCAATTCTGCTAAAATGCTTACGAATGGACAAATAATTATCAATCACCTCCCTCCCAGTTTTTTTTCCTATGAAAGTAGAAGTTAGTTAATTTAGTTAAAAGTTATAGTAAATATGGGTGATTAATACTATACTAGCAGAGATAGTGGCAAGAAAATACAACTGTGTTTTCATAATGATGGAAAATGTTTTGGTTTATCAAGGAAAACATGAGGGTGGGCCAGCAGGCTGGACACCCAGGGAAGAGCTGGTGCTGCAGTTCAAGGCCACCTGTTGGCAGAATTCCTTCTTTCTCGAGAGAGGTCAGCCTTTTGTTCTAGTCAAGCCTGCAGCTGATTGGGTGCAGCCCACCCACATGGTGGAGAGCAATCTGCTTTCCTCAAAATCCACCAATTTGAATGTTAATGTCATCTAAAAACACCCTCACAGGAACATCCAGAATAATGTTTGATCTGGGTACCTTGGCCCAGCCAAGTTGACACATAAAATTAACCTCCACACTATTGTTTCTCAGGCACCTGAGAATTAACCTCCACACTATTGTTTCTCAGGCACCTCAGGCGCCTGTGATACTGTCTTAATCAAGCCACCAAATCTACTTTTAGGACTCTTTTGAATTTAGTTTGCTAAGAGCATATCCCAAATTTGAAAAACAAACAAACAAAAAAAGAAATTGCAATTTCTTTTACACCCAAAACTATTTTTGAGATTTCCCAGAAAGCCCTGGACAGTCACAAAGATTTGTCCTTTCACCTTCTATAAAAAGAAATACTAGAAATGATTAGGTATACTTGGTATGATCTGTACTTCTCAATTAGCTCCGTGCTATTTTCAGAGCAGCATGGGAAGAGTTGTTAAGTCAAAGGATAATTTTATGTAGGTAAAATGTCATTAATATAAATATTTCTGAAATTGTACACTTTCTGAATTGGAAGTACCTGGAGATTTATTAATGTCTTTATTCTCTATAATATGTTCTTATCCTCAGGAGAAACACTTGTCAAATCTTTATGAAATGGTTACTTATTGTCCCCCAGTAGAGAACTTTGTACTTCTCCATTTGGATATTATTGATGACTGTAATAAATTAACGACACAAACTATGGTTAATTTTATCCACACATATTTTCTGCTTTCCTCAGATGCTTACCTGAAAGCTCACAGCTTTTCATGTGTTCAACAAAGGATGATCTCAGAGCTTCATGCAAAGGACTCTACCAAGTACTGTTAACTATTGTTATTTCAAGGAGTAGAAATTCTAAAGGATGGGCTTCAGAGCTTACAGCTGACAATGCAGAACCAGGGGACTGTACCAGGAGTCTTTTTAGTTCAAAAGCAGATAAATTCAAGAACATAGACTGCTGTCCAAAATCCAGCAGCACAAGAATTAATTTCACAAACAGAATAAATTGATGAGGGATATTCCGTGACGATTATTTATTTGGTAGATGACTTATCTCTTAATGTTTATATTTTGATGGAAATAATGAGAAAGATCATTCCTTTCCCTTCATAATCTACCGCAGATTTTCAATTTAGCAAACTATGCTCTTGCAAACTAAAATAAAAACGTGTAAATGGTATCTGATCCCCAATGACCACTCAGAATTCAGAAATAATTGGAGGCTTTGCAGCATATGGCCCTGGTTGCAACTATAAACAGCACCAGCACTCTTCCACCGAGGTTGGAATTAACTAAGAGAGAAACACTGGCATTGGACATCTGCGGATCCAAATGTCAGGCTTTTTTTTTTTTTTTTTTCTTTTGCGCTACGCGGGCCTATCACTGTGGTGGCCCCTCCCCTTGAGGAGCACAGGCTCCGGGCGCGCAGGCTCAGCGGCCATGGCTCACGGGCCCAGCCGCTCCGCGGTATGTGGGATCTTCCCGGACCGGGACACGAACCCGTGTACTCTGCATCGGCAGGCGGACTCTCAACCACTGCGCCACCGGGGAAGCCCCAAATGTCAGGCTTTTTTACAGATAAAATCTATTTTGGAGAACGCAGCTGAGGTTCGTAGCCAAGTGGGCATGCTAATACCTCATTCTGAATTAGACAGTTACCCAATCACAAGTACATCCGGATGCAGGCCTCTCCATGTGGACCTATCCCTGTAAAAGTCAGAGTGCAAGTAGCAAAGAGACACACTCTGCAGGAATATCTTAGGAGAGGAGGAGGAAGGGGGCTGAATAACACATGCCCGGGGGTATCTCCCAATTTCTCAGTTAGAAAAATAATTCCTCCTTCCCTGGAGATGTTTACATTAGGGGATTCAGAGGCCAGGAGTATTTCTTTACTAGATATTTATCCACAATGAGATATAAACCAGGATAAAAAACCAAAAGGTTTCTCCCATTACTTAAATAACCTTTGATCCTTTCACTCTCCTGATCAAAATGTTCAATGACCCCTCTTTCCTAGAGCACCAAGTCTGGTATCTTGCTATGGTATTGGAAGTGATTAGCTATGAGGCTATAAATTGCCATGGTTATATTACTATTAGCTACTACCTAGTAGCACTCTGGCCAGATGAGTCTATTCACAGTCTCTAGAAGATGCCATTCATATTGCTGCCTGCTTTTTTTCTGCATGCCATTGTTTCCACCTGGAATGCCCTTTCCTGTCTGCTCCAGCCTCTGTGAAAACTTCCTTGATGACTCTAGTTCTCAGTGACCTCTTTGCCCTTGAACTCGGAAAGCCTTTAGTGCCTGCCCCACTCATTAGGCATTTGCCACTTTTGTTGTCAGTAAATTTTGCACAATTACATTCTATCTCCAAATTTAGACTTTGACTTCCTTTAAGATCAGAAATATTTAGTAAGATTCTTTGTATTGTCAAAGCAGCCAGCATAGTGATTTCACCTAATGCAGGTGTTCAAATATTTGCTCATTGATTATATACTCTTTAAAATGATTTGTTAAATGTTACACAAATGTCTAACGACTAGGATTCTTCACTAATCCAAACTACTCCTGTCAGTAAAAATGAATGACGACTCGCTCTATTCAGAATAAGTCTCCAGGAAATTTCACAGGTTTTATGCTGATGTTGACCAAGAACCATGAAATGAGTTTTTAGCTGGGCTCTTCCTACTTCTGTGGAAATGTGGGCTTCCTGGGCTTCCAGACCACATCCTTCTTGTGAACGGCACAGATATTAAGGGCATTTGCTTCCAGAGACAGAAACGGTGTCTTCAGATTCTTTCTCCTTCAAGAAAGTCTGTTGAATCCTCTTTTGCAATTATACCAAAGTAATTTGAAAGTGTTAGAACACTTGTGTGGAAAGCATAGGCCTTTCAAATAACACTGTTTCATAAAACATGAAGGTGAACTAGTCAAAGCAGGTTTTTCTACATCAGTAGCTCAGCTGCTGTGGTGTCACACTGGTAAAAAAGCCTTAGAAATTGAAAATAAATTTTGCATCGTCACACCATTGCCGTTTAGTGGGGAAAAGCCAGGGGAACTAGGTATCCTAGATACAGTGAACATTCCCAGGCAACGAAAAATTACCCCACATTCCACATGGTTTGTTTTCAGAAGTCCCTTCAGACATTCGTGTGGGTGAAAATCTATTTATAACTATCTGAGCCTAATACTTAATTCCATTTACATATAAACACATAGGACCTAATTTTTGTACAATTTTAAAGCAGGGTTTCATGCAGTTTGCATTTTCCATAAATGCAGCTGCTATGTAAATCGGGGGAAGACGTTCTTTTTTCTTGTACAGAAAATTAACAAGTTTTGTTAAGCATTCTGAAAAGTCATATTGCCAAGGGCAGCACCACTTATGGCATCTGAATACCCATGCTACACACTCATCAGGTATAGAATCATCTTCTCAAATATTTTCTCCATATAGCATTTTCCAGAAACCTCTTTTTTTCCTCTAGATGTATTCAACCAACTACTCTATCCTTCTCTCGTCAACACTGTAATCCTCAATTACACTTATTAACTTGGGCTACACTTTTTATTTACACATGCATGTCCCAGCCCTTTTATATCGAGAATATAAAAAG
>NW_020838026.1:5423307-5486849 GCF_003676395.1 Aethalodelphis obliquidens | reverse complement strand
ATTTATAAAAATTTATAAAAATTTGTTTTATAACAAATATTTATTTAGCATTTACTATGTACAAAACTGTGCTAGATGAAAAGAATATTTCAGGGGTCAAATCTGATCTCATGGAGCTTAAACTCTAATCAGAGAGAGAAAAAAATTCTTAATTGCACAATTTTTAACTGTGATACAATTATCATAAATGCCAAAATTTACTAGAACAAGGTGCCATGAAAATGGACAAATGGGAGAACAAGATCTGGGTTAGAAGAGAAACAGGAAGTGATATTGAAATGTATCAGCTATGATTTGCTGCATAACAAATCAACCCAAAACTTAGCATCTTGAAACACCACCATTTATTATTGCTCACAAGTCTGTGTATCAACTGAAAGAATTGGTTGATCCAGGCCAGGCTCTGATCTCAGTTGGGCCTCCTCATGAATTTGTGGTTCATTTCCAGATCAGCTGGGGTTAGCTGGTCTGAGATGGCCTCAGATGGGATCCACACGCAGGCCAGACCAGGCTTGTTCACATGGTGACAGTGGGGTTCCAAGAGAGGAAGCAGAAGCCTGCAAGACTGCTGAGGCTCAGGCTCATCCCTTCTGCAGAATCCTGTTGATGGGGGCAAGTCACAGGCGAGCTCAGATTCAAGAAGGGGGAAAAGAGACTCTGCCCCTCCACAGGAAGTCACATGGCCAGAAGTGCCGCTGGAGGAGGGGTGAAGAATTGTGGCTACTTTCATAATCAGCTGCACCAAGCTAAGACCTAAAGAATAAGTAGAAGTCGATCAGCCAAACAGGGAAGGGAATTGTGGTCAGCATGTAAAGACCCTGAGGCAGCGAGAAGCCTGGAACATTCCAGGAAGTCCAGAAGGCCCCGAGTGGCAGCGTGCTGAGATTGCAGCTGCGCTGTGTGAAAGGAGGCTGGTAAGGAGGGTGGGGCCGGTGTCACAGAGTCAGGGAGGGAAGCCAAGCTATGAATCAAGGCCTTTATTCAGGAAAATGTTTAAAGCCGGAGAGGGACATGATCAGAATTTATATATACCTAGCTTCTGCCTGGACCATATCTCAGACAAGTTAAATGAGCATCTCTGAGTCTAGGCACCTGTAGTGATGAAACTTTCCCAGGTGATACCAACGTACAGCCAAGGTTGAACCTCTGTGTATCAGAGAAAGGAAAAACTTAAGAAGTTATTATTACCTGTTATCCAGGTGAGAGATGACAGTAGCTTGAATTAGTACGCTTGCTTAGTGAATGAATGAATGAATGCATTTGAACCTCCTGTGAAAGGATCTATAGTAAAACTCTTATCTCAAAGCACAGTTCAACCATGAACTAGCCGGGTGACCTTGGGCATCTTACTTACTCTCTGGGGCTCAGTGCCCTCATTTTCACAAGGAGGACAGCAGTAACCCCTCCCTGCACAGTATGTTATGAGGACTAATGGGGTCATCCTCCCAGAGCACTGAGTACAGTGCCCGGCAAATAATGGGCGCCCAATAAACGTCTGCTGCTGTTACCATCATTGTTAAAAGGATGATGTCGGCAACGTCACATGGTCTCACGCAGTAATAGCTTTGTCCCCATCAGTCTCCCGAAGGAAACTCTCTTCTAATCCCAATTCCACTCTGTAGCTCTGACTTAGCTCATGTGGTTACGATTAAGCCAAAGGCCGATCAGGGACCAGATATCGTCTTCCTCCGCTTGGCTTGCCATCCATCCTCCCGCTGCCCCTCCTCGGGTCTGTCTCAGGCTCTGTCATCTGGCTTTAGCTCATCTGGGGGAGGACAGGGAGAAGCCAGACGGCCGTGAATCTTGCTGTCTGCTCGTGAACGTCCGCCATCTAGAGAGGGCGGAGAGGAGCTCCTGTCAGGGAAACGTATAGCTACAGTAGCAGGGGCGATGCCCTTTGGCTGTGCCAGAGCCCAGGGTCAGTGAAAATCCTTCCGGAGACCACAGCGCCCAGCCAGACCCTGGCTTTACACAGACTCCTGTGCAGCTCACAGGTGATGGGCAAAGGGGAAAGGGGAGACTTTGAGCCTGAGCCCCAGCTGTGTATGTGGAGCTGGGGTCCCAGGCAAGTTCCACTCACAGAAGGAGGTGATCTTGCATCATTACATGTAAAGAATTTTGTTTGACTAAATTACATATTTTAATATGTATATGCTTTGTTGAAATCTAGAAAGACGACAGGACCCTAAGATAGCACAATGGTAATAGTGATTGTCTTTGGTAAGAATAGAGATGCTTTCATTTTACTTCACTCTTTTCTGCATGTTCTCATTCGTTGTCCATAAGCCTATATTTTAATAATCAGAAAAAAATGGAAAGTAAAAAATCAAATGTTAAGTATGCCAAGAGTTCCCCCCACATTCCTAGTGAATTCATGAATTGCTTGTCATAATTCCATGGTACAGTTCTGGACACAAAAGCTTTCGCTTAGAACCAATCCCGATTTACTCCACTTGGATGTATTAGACACACATGTGGCCCAACAAAGTGGACCCACAGTCTGCTCTGCCTTTTGCCCTTTTGCCTCCTTTTCATCAGCTCTCACCACTTAAGACTTCCCTCACCCATTCCTTAGGGCTTTAGAGCTCAGTTTACAGTATAAGAGGTGAGTTGAATCTGAGTCAGGTCCTTAGGCATGTAACCTCGGCTGGGTTATGCAACTCAAGCACATCATCTGTAAAATGAAGATAAAAGGAGAATCTGTATTAGAGGATTTTTGTGAAACTTCGGTGAGATACTAGATATAAAGTACTTAGCAGAGTGCCTGGCATATGGTGACATTTGAAGAAAACTTATCATCTTTAGTCCAGTCTCCCTGGCCATAGCACGCTTGATGTTGACTGTAATCTCTGCGCTCTGGTCCTTTGCCTGATATGACATATAAACAGGAAATAAAAAGGAAGTCAGATCATACAAACAGGCCACTGTTTTTATTATGCCAGCCTGTGCCTTATTGAAATCAGCTAGGCGGGATTGGCAAACACCGAATGTTTCTTGAGGAATGTAAGGAAAGAGGACCCTGCCCCTCGTATCTCCCCACCCGATTAGATGTCTCGGTCTGAAATTGGGAGTGGTTAAAAGCAGAGCTTTGAGGGAATTCCCTGGCAGTCCAGTGGTTAGGACTCAGTGCTTTCACTGCCTGGGGCCCAGGTTCGATCCCTGGCTGCACAGCACATGACACGGCCAAATTGAAAAAAAAATGGAAAAGCAGAGATTCGACAATAGACCTTGGTCTGCACACTTTCTTCCCTACTTAGAGCACTGGGACTTGGGCAAGTTAGTCGCAGGCTTTCTCATCTCTCCTTGGGGAGCTGGGGTGCACACCCAAAGCCATGATGTCATCCAGCACACGCCCAGGAACCACCAGGAGGGCTTCCTCACTTCTTACAGGCTCTGATCCAATGGCAACCTATTGAAAGGCTTTCCCTGATCAGCCCGTGTAAACAGGGGCTCTACTCCATCTCCGACACGGACACACACTGGCTCTCCGCAGCCCACAGCTCTGCTTCACTTTCTCCAGTCTTCTTATCCCCAACTGACATCTCACAAGTATTTTTCTGTCTGTCTCCTCTCAGAATTCAGGTGCCATGAGGACAGGTGGTTGCATGTTTTGTTCACTGCTTTACAAGTACCTGTCATGTAGTAGGCACTCCGTAGTATTTGTTAAATGAGTATAAATGAGTAAGTTAGTAGGTGACTGGATTAATTAACTTAAGGACAGCAAAGTCCTTGGGAAAGAAGAAAGCATGAAGACCTCAGCTTGATGTGGGAAGAAGTCCTAAGATGGGTCTCAGTCAACTACTTATTTGCTGAAGTGACCCTGGGCCTGTAAATTTCTCCCTGGGCCTCAGTTTACCCATCTCTAAAATGGGGACAATACCTTACTTACCTCAAACAGCTAGTGGGAGGATAAATCTCAACCATGGAAATAAATCTGTTTTGAACACCGTCAATCCCCATATCAAAATGTGATGTTAGTATCATTATTTTAAGTAGCGCAGCAGTTTATTTCCAGGGTGACACCCAAAAAGAAAAACAGTTCCAGTCAGAATGGGATAAAGTCAAGGCTTCATTTGGGACCCATGTCTGACTTTAAGCTTTGGTGCCCCTACTTGACTCCTCGCACGCCCTCGCTGCCATGGCCCAAGGTCCCAGCTCCACGGGCACCGCAGAGGGTACGGCTGGAACTGTCCAGGCCGCCCTCCCAGGCAACACGCCTTTGGCGTGTCCACAGCCCTGGAGCCAGCCCAGGCTTAGTCACGGGATACAGAGCTTGTCGCTGGGCAGGGGAGGGCTTGCGTCAGGAGCTGTCGCTTTCTGGTGGTTGCCTGGTGACCTTAATGGAAAATGAGCTGTGGGGACCTAACCCCAGGAGCCACTCCCGGAGCTGGCGGGCCCATCGGAAAGCCCGAGTGCCACAGCAGGGGGAGGGGCCGCCTCCAGAAGAGCTGTCCCCGGCGCCTGTGTGTAGGTGGTGGCGGGGATGGGCAGAGAAGTGCGGAACCGAAGGAGGGCTTGGACCAGGGCCTGGATCTCCTTGCAGCCTGAGTTGCTGTTGCCCGTAAAGTACAGTCATTAGGGCTGGTCCCAGGCCTGATTTTAGGTAAAAAGCACAGCAGAAAAATCCCATCTGTGCTCCACACCCTGCAGCTCCCAAAACACATGAGGATGGGTTCTGAGTTTCTATGAGGTGCTCACTCAGACCCATTGCATTGCTGATTCCAGGAACCATAGAGGGGAGGTTGGGGACACTCTGGGGGAGGTAACCCACCCAGGAGAAGCTTCACACACAGGACAAGAGAGGCTTCCTGGCTCTGGGTCTATAAGAAAGAACACTGAGAGGAGAGTGGACCCTGGCTGGTTGGAAGATATACGCTGAGCTCCATCGGTGGGAAGACAAATTGCCTCGTACATTTAAAAAAGATTGAGCCGCAGATTCAGCCAAGCCCCCTAAAATGCCAGCTTGTGAAGGATGTGCAGAGGCCCTGGGCTGGGCTCCATGAGGCTCTCTCCCATCCCTGCCTCATTTCATCCCAGGGTTACTATCATCATATTTGTAGGTACTAAACGTCTTGTTATAGAGATGAAATTGAGGCCCAGAGAGACTGAACAATTTGTCTGAGGTCACGCAGCTACCGAGTGACAGAGTCAGGATTTCATCCTTGCTCTTCTGATTTTAATTCTAACGTTGCCTCTGCTAACATCCCGCCAGCACCCCGGAGGGGAGAGCTCTTCTCCACCAGCACACCGACTCTCTTTCCCGATTCTATTCCCCTTCACCCAGTCTCTGGTTTCGTATGACCTCAATGAATCAAGAGCTAATTTCACTGATTTGGTCGTTCATTTATTCACCAACAACTATGCACTGAGTAGCTACTGAATTTCAGGCATCAGGCTAGGTGCTGGGGGTGCCACAGAGAACTTAAAGATGTGCTCTTAATCCTCAAGGAGCAGAAGTATCAACTTATCCCTTGAAAAGAGAGTTTACAGAGTTAAAAAGCAGCTTAGCAAATAAGACACAGCAAATAGCCTTCTCTACCCGGTGCCCCCCGTTACTACTGCTATATTTAGAAGTAAAAATTCTTCATTTCGTTTCATCCTTCTCTATTCAAAGAATGGCCTCAGTCAGCAATCTTCCCAGTCATGCTAGTGATGAGGGTCTATCCAATGAAGAGGTTATGAGGTTAAGAAAAACAACACATAACGCCCCTTTTTTTTTTTTTTTTAACAAATCTACCCAAGGTAGCTCAAATATCTTACTGAAAATCAGAATAATTAAGAGTAGTGGGCTTCCCTGGTGGCGCAGTGGTTGAGAGTCCGCCTGCTGATGCAGGGGACGCGGATTCGTGCCCCGGTCCGGGAGGATCCCACATGTCGCGGAGCGGCTGGGCCCGTGGGCCATGGCCGCTGAGCCTGCGCGTCCGGAGCCTGTGCTCTGCAACAGGAGAGGCCGCAGCAGTGAGAGGCACGTGTACCGCAAAAAAAAAAAAAAAAAGAGTAGTTACCACAACAGGCAATTTCCCAGTTCCTGGTGCCTTAACTCAGAAGTTTACCTTTTTTACTTACGTGATGGTGTGCTTTGGGTGGCCTCTGTTTTGCTTTGTTTTTGTAGCTTTGGAACAGACTTATTTTTTAAAACTTTTTATTGAAGTATAGTTGATTCACAATGTCATGTTAGTTTCAGGTATACAACACAGTGATTCAGTTATACATATGTATAAACATATATATGTATATATATATATATATATATATATTCTTTTTCAGATGTTTTTCCCTCATAGGTTATTACAAAATATTAAGTATAGTTCCCTGTGCTATACAGTAGGTCCTTGTTGGTTATCTATTTTACATACAGTAGTGTGTATATGTTACTCCCAAACTCCTAATTTGTCCCCCAACCCTTTCCCCTTTAGTAACCGTAAATTTGTTTTCCATGTCTGTGCGTCTCTTTCTGTTTTGTAAATAAGTTCATTGGTATCTTTTTTTTTTTAGATTCTACATATAAGTGATACCCTATGATATTTGTCTTTCTCTGTCTGGCTTACTTAGTGTGATCATCTCTGGGTCCATCCGATATTGTCTTGATTCATGCATTTCTTTCTAGGAGTGAAAAAGATTTTACTAAAACTATTTCAATGAATGTGTTCCCAGCACTTACGGATAGAATGGGCTTGAGTGCAAGGAAGAGTGGCTGAGACAGCTGAGATCCACCCCATTCATGAGAGAACGAGGCAGTGACTCGGCCAGGAGTCCAACCCTCCCTGTCTACCTCCAAGCCCCTGTGTTTGGAGCGAAGTCCTCAGGTTTCTGGGTGCTTTAGCTCATCTGTACTTGGCTAAGGATGGTTTCCTGTTTCTAAGAAAATACTGCTCGGATATCTTACCAGGTCCCTTGGACAGTGAGTCCTTGTGGTCCAGGCATGACCGGGGGTAGAACCAGAGGGCAGGGACAGTCCCCGGGTGGCAGGGGGGTTGGTCCTCATTAACGCCCTCCAGCCCTAAGGTGTCCTGAGACTCACAGAATGAGGCTCTTACAAATATTTGTCAGATTGGCTGAAAAATGAAGAGAAGTTTACAACAGGGCTGAATATGCCCGAGCTCTCCAAAGAACATCTGGATTCGCTAAAGCCTGAGCCAGGAGACAGGACATGACAGGGACGATGGGGAGGGTCATGTGTGTAACGCCTTTGAGCCCTGGCGTGGACGCTACCCTCTCCGCCTCCTGCTTCAGCTCCCACCCCATCGCTCTCCTTCCAGCTCGGTAGTCCGCAAATCACTTTTCCAGTGATAGCACAGGCGGTTACCATGGAGGCAGCTGTTATGGCAAAACAGAAGTGGCCGATCTTCACCCCCCGGCTCGAATCCTGACGCAGAGCGAGGAGGGCAGCCATCCTGCGACCACAGGCCTCAGTGGAGCGCTCGGTACAAACACAAACAGAAGCCTGGGACCCGCTGTGGTGGGGAAAGGAGACCCTGTGACGAGACGGGAAACTCCCCTGGGAGGGCGGACGGAGACTCCTGCTGCGGCCTGGCCAGCCATCCAGACTGAGATGCAAGGAACAGCTGCCTTCCCCACCACCAGCCCAGCCCCGCCCCAGCTGGACCGTTCTCCCATCTCCGCTGCTCCCTGCATCCGCTGGTCAGCCACAATGAACAGCATCACTTGAGTGGCTCTCAAAGCCCTTTGAGGGGAGGAGCAGTCTACAGAAAGTTGATGAAGCTGCCTGGGCTCCGTTCCTGGTCCCACACTCACCAGCGTACGACCCAGCAAAAGCCACTCAAGGTCCCAAAAACTTGAGTTTCCCAATTAAGATGATAGGGCATCATCCCTCACCAAGTTGTTATGATAATCAGTTGAGATAATGGACGTAGTTTCCTCCTAACAGATCTCCTGATTTCCCCTCTTGCCTCTTTTAATGCTTATCGACCAGCAGCCAGCACTCTCTCGAAAAGATGCCTCAGACTGCAATGCTTCCTTTCCGAAGCCTTCTAGTGGTTTCCATAGGGAGTGGGATTCTCACCGTGGCCCAGAAGGCCACGCCTGCTGGAGGCCCCCATGAAGCTCATCTCCTGCCCCAGCCCCAGGCCCAGGCCACCTCCAAATACCAGGCCCTCTTTCAGGTCCTCAGGTTTGCTTCTGCCTCAGGACCTTTACACATGTTCTTCTCTCCCAGGAACACACCCCCCCACACACAAAAGCCCCCCTGCCATGGGTGGCTTCATCCAAGTCCAGCACATCATCACCTCTTCAGAAGGCAACTATCTATATAAAACTGTTGTATCTACCCTCAGAGACTCTCTTTCCCATTTTCTATATTATTCACTTCACAGTACTCATCAGTGTCTGAAATTACCTTCATTAGCTTCGTATAATTGTTTACCGTCTGTCTCTCCCAGGACAAATTAAGGCCCAGGAGAGCAAGGATCTTGTTCTCAACTGAATTGCCAGTTTCTAGGACAGTGCCTGGCACCTCGTAGGCCCTAAATAAATATTTGTTTTATTAAAATAAATAAAAATATTTAAGGCAGCGTCTGTTAAATAAATACTAACTGCTTATATTATGAACTGATAAAATGAATACATATTAATAGCATACTACCTTGTTCGGGTGATAATACCAGTCACCTCTCACTCGGGAACAGTCCATTACGGATTGACTGGACGTGTTGGCACTCTCACCTCACCTGAGTCTCAGCTAGCCTACAGAACAGCCAGCACTGCTCCTGCTTGTATTGGGATGGCCAAAAAGTTCATTCAGATTTTTCCGTAAGATGTTACAGGAAAACCCCAACGAACTTTTTGGCCAGTCTGATAGATGGGGCGTGAGGAGACTTGGCCACTTGTTAGATTCAAAACCTAGGCCTGCAAACTCCAAGACAGAGGCTTTTCAACCACTGAATGACCGGCCTTCAGATAACATGGCGTCTCAAACCAGGAAAATGTACGCCGTCCTCTCAGGAGGCCTGGAGGGTGAGGTGAGGAGGGATTCCAGGCCCTAGGACAGGCGGCGGGTGGACCCTCAGGCCACCTTCAAAGCTCAGGGTCCCTGAGAAGGGCCAATTCTGGCTGCTGTCATCTTGGTTGACCCACCTCCCTGCACCCATTGTCTGAGGTATGGATTCCCTCCAGGCCACAGCTCCCACTTCCCCACCCTGTTCTGGTGCAAGCAGTTAGAAGGTAGGAAAACCACAGGCCAAGAGAACCTATTGTGGGCTCCAGGCCCCAAGAGCGCAGAGCTCGTGTAAAGGGCACAGCAGCAGGAAGAGGGTTTGGAACCCACCCACCTACTCAATTCTTTCTCTTCCCCCAAAATGTCAACAGGGTTTTCCCCACCCAAGTATGGGGCATTGAGGCCAAAGGAAAAGGGGAGGACCTGGGACTACAGCTTCTGGGCAGACTGAGGAATTGGGGTATTTCCTTCTCCAAAGTATGGGATTTGGTCGTAAGAATCGTCAAAATAAGAATAATAGCCAAGTCTGCACAGGGTGGCCACCAGAGAAGTGCCCCACTGGGCTCTAGGAACTGTGGGAGAATCCAGGTCCTTCTGGATGAACTGGCTGATCCCAGCACGTTCTCCTCGTTCGACCCAGACCTGGCATATCCATCACTGTTCTACGTCATGCACAGCCTTCTCCTTCTCTCCATCACTTCAAAGCAGGAGGGGAAAGTTGGAGGAATGGAATCACCTGTCCTCTTCTCACCTTTCCTTTTGATTTGCTCAAAGAACGTCATATCCTGACATTTCCCGTAATTTGGACACTCCTTCACACATTTTCAGTGGGTACCAGTAATCACGTGCACCCTTTCCCATTCCCACCTACCCCCTTACATGGAAATGGAATTAACACGAGTACCGAGACCACAGACATTGCCAGGAGTGATTCCCAGGAAGATGGAAGAAGAAAAGTACTAAACATCCAAGTCCTGGAGACCTGCCTTCTTAGTGCTCCAAGTATCAATTGTGTGTACTAGTTAGGTCAGCAAGGCTATGATAAGTGATGCCCTAGGAGGTGCTGGGCTAAATGTTGACTTACATCTCAGGCTCCACGGCTTCAGAGCAGCAGCAAACATGGTAGGGGCACGTATAGACTCTGTAGTCAATCAACCGGGTACAAATACCTCAGCAAGTATTAGTTGCATGAATCTGGGCAGGTTATTTAACCTCTTTCCCCAAGCCTCTGTTTTCTCACATGCACAATGGGGGAAATAAGAGTAATTTCCTCTTAGCGCTGTTGTGATTTAGGCCGAGTGATTGGTACAGTGCCTGGCACACAGTAAGAACTCAACAAATGTTAAATGTTGTTGTTTTTACTATTATTATTCAGTCTAGGCTGCATGCACGGCTGAATTCAAACATGTTTGTGCATTTCTGTCAAATTCATAGTTGAGGCCATCCGAAAAATTTTAGTTTTACTAACCCTGTGGGGTCTCTGGGAGAGAACTCATTCCAAAAATAAGTTGGAGCTAGGTACAGGTATGGTAAATTACCCCAGGAGCAAAGCTCTAGCCAAACACACTGTGGGGAAATTCCCAGATGTTCCTATAAATAGAATCAGGTAGGTCCCCCTTACGGGACTTTGCACTTTTGTTTGTAGTAGGGGGTGGGGTTTTCTGTTCAGTTCAGTCCAGACACTCAAAGTCTCTCTCCATCGCCCTCAGGCTCTGATATTAGTCGTGTACCTCTTAGTATGAATTCCACCAGACTATTGCCTCTCCCTCACAGTAGAAGCATTGAAAAAATTATTCTAAGGGTTAAATGGAAGTCTGTAGCAAACGTTGTAGAAAGCCAGAGGTTCTTCCTTGGAATCCTAAAAAATAAATTGGAAAGGAACTTGTGCAATGGGAACTTTTAGACCTAGGTTGTCAGGAATGGTCTCAATTTTAAATCATCTTATCTGTTATTCTCATAAACCGTCCACATTTTTCTGGAAACTACATTTCCCAGGCTTTTTCTCACACTTGGATATGGTGCAGAAATCCTTTTTTATGCCTGTGAGGCTCAAATTTGGTCTGTTAAAGTGGGCCGAGTCATTCACGGGAAGAACCCTAGACAGAGAATCAGTTCTGCTGTGACTCTAGGACTTTGATGGGCTGGCAAGTGGAGGAGACCACAGATAATACCAAACAAAGCACTGTACCACAAAGGCCCATTCCAGATCGTTTCAAGTTCTTCAGAAGGCTTGAAGTTCCAGTAAAAACCTACCCCCATGAATGATGACGTTCATAATAGAGAATTATTATTAACACCATCCCTTGAGAATCTCAAAGCAAAATCTAGTCATTCCTAATACAGCATCACCTGAATTCTCCATGCTGATGAAACAAAGACCTGGAGGCTAAATGATCTATACAAAGTTTCCGTGTCTATAGGAGAGCTCAGACCGGAACCTGATAGTCCTAACAGGTTCGTCTGATTTTCTTAGCCTGTGGAACCTTGTGCCCTAACCTGGCTCTCACCAAACGTGGATGTGAAACAGCTTAATGGTAGAAAGCAGCTTAAATTTTAAAGGCAACCCTGTGATAGAGAAACTGAGTTTTACCACCAGCCCTAAAGAGATTCCAGAAGAGGGCATTTCCTACTACTTATTTTTTATGGGCTCACGGTCTCCCCTGCCTCAGTCTGTTCCCATTTCGCTACCATTCCCTCGTCCTCTGGGCGTGGTCTCCCTGCCCCTGTTTACTTTCCTGTGAAGTCTGTGGGCGGCAAGTGCAGGGCAGGAGCTTTGGCTTAGACCCAGGCTCTGCAGAGACTTTCTCATGGAAGGACACCCTTGTCCTTATGTGGATGGGGCCGGGAGGTGTAGACACGACTGCCAAGATTCAACCGCTTAGAGGCTTTGCCTACCGAGAACGGCAAGGGAGGGTCTGAACCATCCATGGACCTGCACACTGCACGCGTGCACACACACACACACCACAGTCTGCCCACTCACTCCCTACTCCCTACTTGTGCAGAGAAGCAACAGGACTTGGAGATATCCCAGGCCACCTTTCTTTACCAGCCTTTGCCACCCTCCCCTGGATTTGGCTTTTTCTAGTGAAAAATGAGCCCCAAAGCCCTGGAGGCTTCTCAGTGATTTACCGAGAACTTTACTTCCACAAGGGCTTTCCGGCTGCAGCCAACTCCAAGAGTCAGGGGGAGGAAGAGGGAGAAAATCATAAATGGATAGTAAGATGAGAAACAGATGTTCGGAGCCTTCGCTGGCCGGGAATTCTCCACCTCGATCCCCTCTCTTCATGGGATTAGAGAGGCTTAGTCCCTGAGAGCAGACTCTTACTCTTACCTGCATTTCACCTCCCACCCTCTGCCCCCCAGCAACTCCTACTCCAGCTCTCAAGGTTCATCCTGACGCCCTGCCACATGGGTACTGACCTTGTTGGATCATTTCTTCCCGATTTTACCCAAAATAAACGAATGCTAGGTGATCAGATCACAGACAGGTATAAACATAATCCTTTGCCGTCAAGGAGCTCAAAAGGTAGAAAAGGAGACAGAGAAATGAATAGGCAGTTCCAAGTGGGTAGGATCTGTCCCGGGACAGAGGTCAGCGCTGGACACTGTGGAAGCAAACAGGAGGGGCTCTGAAACCAACCTTGGGCTCAGGTGAGTGGAGGAATGTCAGAGGATATGTGCGCTGAGTTTGGAAGATATTATTCAATTAAAGGTGGATGGAAGTTGCTTTGGAGGTATTAACTGAGGCTGTGTCAATAGTATTTATTCAGTGTAACGCAGTGGTGAAGAGCAGCATCTCTGAAGCCTGAGCTTGAAACGCAGATGGGCAATTTATTATCCCATCAGGCAAGTTAGTAAATCTCTCTGTGCCTCAGTTTCTTAATTTGTACAGTAAGGATAATAATACTTATCCCGGAGGGATTGTTACAACGAGTATGTGAAATAATATTTGTAAAGCATTTAAAGTAGTACCTGGCACATAGGAAGCACTATATGTTTTTTTTTTTTTAATGAAAAGTTCAGAACTATTTTGAGCCCACTATAGAGCAGGCAATGTGCAAGGCTTTCTGGATACTTAAATAAAAGTTGTAGTCCCTCTTTTTCAGGAGATCACAAACTAGTGCGGCTGAATTATCAATGAATTATGAGGCAGTATTTTAGGTGGTCAGATAGAGGTGTTGATCGGAGGCATCTCATATGATCAAACCTGAAATCTAGGAGCCAGCATAGACCCTTATCTGTCACGTTCAACCACCATGTCCTACAGAGTTCACTTCTTTATGATCTGTTGAATCCCTCATCTTTGCTCCTTTCCCACTGTCATTGCTTACTCTGGTCCCTCATCACCTGTCACATGGACTCGTGCAAAACCAGTGTCCATACCTCCAACCATCTTCTTACATCCACCAAGTCACTTTCTTTTTTGTTTATTACAGTTGTATTGAAGTATGACTGATACACAAAAAACTGCACTTTTTTTTTTTTTTTTTTTTTTTTTTTGCGGTACGCGGGCCTCTCCCTGTTGTGGCCTCTCCCGTTGCGGAGCACAGGCTCCGGACGCACAGGCTCAGCGGCCATGGCTCACGGGCCCAGCTGCTCCGCGGCATGTGGGATCTTCCCGGACCGGGGCACGAACCAGTGTCCTCTGCATCGGCAGGCGGACTCTCAACCACTGCGCCACCAGGGAAGCTCAAAACTGCACATATTTAATGCATACAATTTGATGAATTTGGAGACATGCATACACTCATGACACCATCACCACAATCAAGGTAATAAGCATATGCATCACCTCCAAAAGTTGGTCTCTTTGCTTTTTTTTTCTTTTTGTAGTAAGAATGCAACGTGAGATCTTCCCTAAGCTCACAACATCACAACATGGTTAACTATGGCACTGTGTTGTAAGCAGATCTCTAGAGCTTATCCCTCTTGTATAAATATAACTTCATACTCACCAACAATAACGTCCCATTTCCCCCTCCCCCATCCCCTGGCAACCACCGTTCTATTTTTGCCTTCTGTAAGTTCAGCTATTTCAGATGCGTCATGTAAGTGGAATCATGCAGTGTGTGTTCTCCTGGAACTGACTTATTTTACCTAGTATAATGTCTTCCAGATCCATCCACGTTGTCACACATGGTAGGATTTCCTTATTTTTTAAGACTAATATTCCATCATATGTATATACCATATTTTTTTTAATCTATTTGCCCATCAATGGACACTTGGGTTGTTTTCACATCTTGGTTGTTGTAAACAATGCTACAATGAACATGAGATTGCAGATATCTCTTTGAGATACTGATTTCAATTCTTTTGAATACATACCTAGGAGTGGGATTGCTGGATCATATGATAATTCTATTTTTAAGTTCTGAGGAACCTCCATACTGTTAAGCATAGTGCTTGCACCATTATAGAGTCCCACCAACAGTGCAGCAGGGTTCCAACCTCTTCACATCCTCACCAACACTTGTTATCTTTTGGTTTATGGATAACAGCCATACTAACAGGCATGACGTGATACGTCATTGTGGTTTTGGTTTGCATTTCCCTGATGATTAGTGATATTGAGTACCTTTTCAAATTCCTGTTGGTCATCTGTATCTCTTCTTTGGAGAAATGTCTATCCAAGTCCTTTGCCCATTTTTTAAATCATGTTATTTGGGTTATTTGCTATGGAGTTTTGGGAGTTCTTTCCATGTTTTGCAAATTAACCCCATATCAGATATATGGTTTGCAAATATATCTCCCATTATGTGGGCTGACTTTTCACTCTGTTGTTTCCCTTGCTGTGCAGAAGCTTTGTAGTTTGATGTTGTCCCACTTGTCTGTTTTTGCTTTTGTTACCTCTGCTCTTCCTGTCATATCCATGAAATCGTTGTCAGATCCAATGTCATGATGCTTTTCCCCTGTGTTTTCTTCTAGGGGTTTACAGTGTCAGGTCTTACTTTTAAATCTTTGATCCATTTTCCATTCATTTTTGTGCATGGGGTGAGATAGGGGGCCAGTTTCATCCTTTTGCATGTGGATATCCCATTTCCCCAACACCATTTTTGAAGAGACTATTTTTTTTTCCCATTGCACATTCTTGGCACCCTAGTTGAAGATCCATTGACCGTACATGCATAGGTTAATTTCTGCGCTCTCTATTTCATTCAACTGGTCTACATTGTCTGTCTTAAGCCAATACCATACTGGTTTAATAACCAGCCTTGTTTCTTACCGCTGCTATAGTCATATTTTTGGCACCCAACTTCCCTCAGACCATTCCTCAATTCAAAATTTCTTAATGGATCCTTCACTGTTATAGGAAAATAACCACATTTCTTAACATAACAGAGCCCTTTGTGATATGATTCTTATTTTCCTATCGAGTCACATCTCTGGAAACTCTCAGCCCTTCAACTCAGATGACACATTCTTCTATGAAATCACTGTGCTAATTTTGTGGACATGTTGCCCTCCATATTAGGAAGAGTTTCTCTGTCCCGTCCATCCAGCACACTCCTACTACTTTACTAGAGAGTTCAAGCATCACCTGCTCTGTAACAACTTACCTGATTCCTCTTTGAGGGATCAGAACATAGCACCCCTTTTTCCTATCTGAGCTCTGAAATAAATTTTTTTAAAGATCAAAAAAAAGAAAGCAGATGGAACTGGATACCAGAATATTACCTTTATTACTGATAAAGCTGACTTAATAGTGTGGCGCTTATACCTATGGGCAAGTGGACAAAGGAGCTTCCTAAAGACCCAAAATTTAGCTAACTTACCCTCTGAGGCACAGGCTCAGATGGACGGAGTCAGACTTCCCCACTGGAAGATTTATGGGATGCCCTAACAGAAGAGAATATGAATCTGCTACGAGCAGGATTAATCTCTTCTTTCAAAATTCACCAATCAAACGCATCACTCCTTGGAGCAGAGCAAGTAAGGATCAGAGAAAGGCTCAGAGTGTTAGGCGAGTGGACCTCCTTCCACATTTAAGGCAGCACCAAGAGCAGTACCAGGAGCAGAGAAGATGATTGCCTATCCCTTCCCCTATACACACATTATAACTCTCAATCATGTTATATGGTGTTTTTCTTTTTTGTCTCTCCATGAAATTAAATGATACTTGTAGTCAAGAAATATGCCTTTTCATCCTATATTTTCAATCTATACAAGTCAAAGGCTCATACTTGGCACCAAATAGGTATTCAACCTATTTGTTAAATGTTGCTGAAGAGAGAGGAGCCAACGTATAGCAGGTTCACTTAAGAAGGAACAGCTGGGACTTCCCTGGTTAAGAATCCGTCTGCCAATGCAGGGGACACGGGTTCGAGCCCTGGTCCAGGAAGATCCCACATGCCATGGAGCAACTAAGCCCGTGTGCCACAACTACTGAGCTGGTGTTCTAGAGACCGTGAGCCACAACTACTGAGCCTGGGTGCCAAAACTACTGAAGCCCATGTGCCTAGAGCCTGTGCTCTGCAACAAGAGAAGCCACTGCAGTGAGAAGCCCGCGCACCGCAAGGAAGAGTAGCCCCCCTTGCCGTAACTAGAGAAAGCCCGTGCACAGCAACGAAGACCCAACGCAGCCAGAAATAACTAAATGAATAAAAAATTAAAAAGAAATAAAAAAGAAGGAACAGCTATATCAGCAGAAGTGGAGGAGAAGGAAAAATGGGGGGTGGGGGAAGACTCCAAAGAACAGGAGATATTTGAGCTGGACTTTGGCAAACAAGTAAACTTTACCTCCACAGAAAAGCCAAAGGTGACAGTTGCATAAACCCAGAGGCATGAGATGGTATAGCAAATCCCTGGATGAAAAAAAAAATCGTTCATGAATGTAGTACAGAACGTGGGAGGTGAGGGCGTTCTCCACCCAGGAATACTTAATAGATATGCCTAAATACTGAACAGCCAAAAGCGTGACTCTCTCCTTGAGTTTATTCTTTTTTTCTTTGAGTTGAATTTTGGTCATTAGGGCAGTAGGGACAATATTATAAGCTATAGGGAAGTCTCCTCTTCCTGTCTGCTTACACTTTCTTATCTGAAAATAACACGTATTAAGGGTACAAAGAGCCTCTGGGCTCACATCTGGGAAAACCCAGAATGCTGATGTCACCCCTGTGGCGTGGAGCAGCAGGGATTTGGAAGCCACAAACCCTGACATCAGGGGAATTACATACTGCATGTCTAGATGATGAAAAATGAGGGTCTGAAAAGGCTGCTGATGGCTGGTGCTGTGATTTTTCTACTTAAATGAAAGCCAGGAAGACGCCTTTCTTTGCACTTTTCAGGATTTTTTTTCATGAAATAGTTATATGAAAATTTCCAGCCTAATATTAAGCTTTATTTACTTAGGGAACCCATATTTGAACCTGAAGTTCAGCAACAGTATGCAGAATATATCCCAAATTCTGACTTCAGACAACGCTTAAAGCCCTTTCCATGATGTTTCAATGACTCGTGTAAAGGCCAACGATAGAGTTTTTTCCTCCCAGACCCTCTTTTTTGGGAACAACACTCACCATCCATAGGGCTGATAACCTCTCATATTTCTGCTGCATGACCCTGACCCCCAGCTGTATGTCGTTTGTTCAGAAATAGGAACGTGACCCACTCAGAGACTTTGGAATTGGGACTGAAAGATATAGTCTGTCTTCGTGTGTGCCTTAAATCGTAACATTTAAACTTGGGGGCTGAGGATCTGCCATTCATTGCCTTCACGTGGATTGAATAACAGAGATAGATGGTGGACAGATCAGAAAAAAAAGATGCTTATGCGTACGGCCAAAACCTTGGCAAAAGATTGGATGCAGCAAAGGAGGGAAATGCAGAAGTCCAGGTTGATATCTCTGTTTCTGGCCATAAATATTATAAGACTTCTGGTTCTAAGGATAGAATAGAAGAGCAGTTAGCAAGGGGCTGTAGATATTGAAGATCATTATCACAAAAGTACTAAATGACATCACGAAAGTTGGTGAGCTCCCTGAGAGGAGGCACGCCCTGAACGCTAAGCCCAGATCCTTGAGACCCCCCAAAATCAGGGACAGAAGAAAAGGAGACTCCAGTAAAGGAGTGCAGAAATGAGTTGAAGACACAGCAGACACGCTCCACGGTAGGTAAAAAGCATAAAGTGAGATTCTGTCTCTCCAATATTTCATTTACCTAAGCTGAACGTTACATTTGCAAAGTTTGGATGTAGTGGAACAGATAAGAGAGTTGTTCGTTTATTTATTAACTTATTTTTATGGCCCACATTTAAAAATTTTATTTCATCGGAGTAGAGTTGTTTTACAATGTTGTGTTAGTTTCGGGCGTACAGCAAAGTGATTCAGTTATAGGTATGCATACATCCATTCTTCTTCAGATTCTTCACCCACACAGGTTATTACAGGATATTGAGTAGAGTTCCCTGTGCTGTACGTTGGGTCCTTGTTGGTTATCTATCTTATATATAATAGTGTGTGTATGTTCACCCCTAAGCTACTAATGTATCCCTCCCCCGCCCCATGTTTCCCCTTTGGTAACCATAAGTTTGTTTTTGAAATTCGTAAGTCTGTTTCTGTTTGATAAATAAGCTCATTTGTATCACTTTTTAAATTAGAATCCACATATGAGTGATATCATATGATATTCATTTTTCTCTGAGTGACTTACTTCACTTAGCATGACCATCTCCAGGTCCATCCATGTTGCTGCAAATGGCATTATTTTGTTCTATTAATTTGACTTAGAAAGTGTTGCGCTTATATACCCTTTGTGGAAATGTAGGCCATTTGAAGGAATTAAAATTGTCACATACATAAACTTTGACCCAGGAGAGTGGAAACACTGAGTTGCCTGCCCAGACACTGCTCTCTGGACCCCCGCTCGCCCTACCCCAAGTGGAGCTCCCAGCAAGAGGGTGTCTTTCCCCACAGCCGGAGCTAATGGTCAGGGGTAAGCATGTGACCCATGAAGCAGAGCCCTTTTCCTGGGAGTTTTAAATTGTGACAGAGGAAAAGAGATTTGGCCTCTTGTTGTGTGGCAGGGTCTATGCCATCTAAGCTCTGGAACTTTCCCAAAGTCGTGTTTCCTGTCAAGAGGAGAGAGAATGCTACAGGAGAAATACAGAGGGGAAAAGAAGAGATGGATAGGAGGTCCTGATGACTTTTCAGTCCTTGGTTCTGGAAACTTCACAGTTCCAGCTGCCTTCCTGATGGTCACAGAGGCCCATCACTGAGTCCATGAAATAGGTGTTTTCCTTCAGAGAGCTCAAGATGCCTCCTGTTACTTGCAAATTAAATGAGTCTCAAAAGTAGTTCCACTTCTAAGAGTTTGGCCTTAAGGAATTAGGAGATAGTTGCAAAGTTATATGTGTAACGATAAATATCAGTGTTGCATGGAACTGTGATAAAATGGTCAACAATTCCAATAACTATCAAGTCGATCCGGTAAAACAACACCTAGCAGTAGCAGTAGTAGATCAATATTGTTAATTAATGCTTGGTCACTTACTTAACATTCATTTTGTACCAGGAGTTGAATTTTGTTATTTATTTGTTCACTTGTTTGTCTTTTAAAGAACTGGTCACAGCGCTTTTTGTTTTGTTTTGTTGGCCTTGCCGCGTGGTTTGTGGGATCATAGCTCCCGGACCAGGGGAACAGTGAAAGCACCGAGTCCTAACCACTGGGCCTTCAGGGTATTCCCTGTTTTTTACATATAGTATCTATTTTAGTCTTCATAGCAGCCCTACAAGATGGGTACTATTATTTTAAAATAAGCATGCAAAGTATTTAGCACATTGCTTTGCCTACAGCCAGAGTTTCTTCAAAATACTAACTACTACTATTCTGATTTTATGGGGAAATAAGAACTAAGTTTTATGACCCAAAATTCCAAAGATGTTATTCAAATTAATGTAGTGTGGAAAATGGTATAATGGTTGGGAATGTGAGAAGGGTGGAACACTCAACAGGTACCCCTCCCTAACCATTGATCTTGACAGTGAGTATCCGATAGGACCAACTTTGTCAAGTGGTAAGAGCTAGTACTTTTGTTCGTGATGTGTAAAAGCTAACAAAAAGAATTAGTTACCAAAAAAGTTACACTCAAATTATGGAATTAACTACACAGAGACACACAAACACCTTTCCAAATGACAGCAGAGCCACAGATTGTATTGGCAATTGTTACCCAACTTTGCCTCCTGGCAAAGGGAAACCTCAGCTCCCTAACTCTGTTTCCCTTTTTTTCACTGTCACTGAGCTGCTTCTGTGTCCCATGATAATCATTACTAGTGAATGTCAGGATGGTCATTTCTTTGAATAAGTCCTTACTAACTGCAAAAGGTCTTTGGTAAGTGCCCCAAGGTACAGTTGACTATTTCTATATTTACAAGGTACCCCACAAATATGAGAAAACGCTGGAAATGTAACTCTTCTCTAGTCACTACAAGCACGCCTGCTGTGACTGCTTATCTATGATATTTGCACTGCAACTCAGAGCTGGAAGTTTACAGTTTGGGGTGAATTTTCCAGACTGAGTTGGATCATAAGATCTTCCTCATTACACAAGACATTATCACTCAGTGGTTATTTCCCATTGCATGTTATGGAAACCTACACTGCCATCAGAAGCTGGATTTTTAAAACACCAAACTTGTGACTTCCCTGGGATTTTTTTGTTTACTGTGTTTTGTTCACTTATGTGTAAGATACAAAAGTACCTTCAAATTCATAAAATAGCATGGAAATTATATCACATACTGTACACTCCATTACTATAGTCTTGGCATACACATGATATTTGTCCATCATGACATTAAATCTATTTCTAGGTATGAGAGATTAATTTTTATCACTGATTTGACTTATTTGATGGTATATTGAATACAAGTCAGGGGATGAAGGGATTTCAAAATATTAGTGAGAGCCCATCTCGCTCTTGATTATGCAAACTACATCCCAGAATCATCAATGACCCTAAATATTGCAATAAGGCAAAAAAAAAAAAAGGAAATAAAAGACATACTTATTGGAAAAGAAGTAAAACTGTCCCTGTTTGCAAATGATATGATTTTTTTAATGAAAATAAAATCTGAGGGGATCTACAGAACAACTATTAGAACTAATAAATGGATTTAGCATGGTTATAAGATACAAAATTAACATATAAAAATTAATGTTATCCTTACACACTAGCAACATACAATGGAAAACAAAAATGTATAAGTTCCATTTGTAGTTTTGCCTCCAAATATAAAATACTTAATATTAAATCTAATAAAAGAGGCCCAGGACTTTACACTGAAAGAATAAAATATTCCTGAGAAATATTAAAGAAGACCAAATAAATGGTAAGGTATACCATGCGTATAAGTAGGAAGACTAAATATTGTAAAGATAGTAGTTCTTCCCAAATTGATCTATATATTCAATGCAATATCAACCAAAATTCTATCAGGCTCTGTTGTAGAAATTGACAAGGGGATTCTAAGGTTTATATGGAAATACAAAGGATCAAAGTAACTTTTATTTAAAAAAATAAACCCAAAAGTTGGAGGTCTTAGCTGTTTATTGATACTTTCAAAGTTTATGATAAAACTACAAAAATCAAGATAGTTTTGTTTTGGTAGATAAAATAGACATGAATATCAATGGAATAGAATGGAGGGTTCAGAAATAGGCTCATATGTATTTATTCAATTCATTTTTGACAAACATACTGGAATTGTTTGGATAAATCTTTTCAACAAATGTTAGTGGTAGTACAACAATTGCTTATGTGCCTGCTTGTTTGAACTATGTTCGACCATACACAGAAATTAACCCAGAGGAATCATAGACCTGAACAGAAAAGCTAACATAATAAATTTTGTAACAGCCAAAACTTGTAAACAACCTAATTATATGTCAACAAATAAGAGGATAAGTAAGTTGTGGTACATCTATACAATGGAACACCACTCAGCAATGGAAAGGAATGAATTGCAACAGTGTAAGGGAATCTCAAAATTATTATACTGCTAGAAAGGAGCCAGATCCCCCCCCAAATTACATAGTATACGATTCCACTTATACAAAATTCTAGAAAATGTAAAGTAATCTGCAGTGATAGAAAACAGATCGGTGGTTGCCTGAGGACAGGAGATGGGGTGAAGGATTGTGTAGGAGGAAGGTATTACATAGGGCTTGAGGAAACTTAGGGGTGATGGACATATTCATTAGCCTTAATGTGGTGGTGGTTTCACAAATTGTCAAACCCTGTAAAATTGTACACTTTAATTTGTACAGTTTATTACATGCCAATTATACCTCCATGAATCTACTTACATTTTATTTAAAAAGAAGAACGAGAACAGATATTTAGATGCAAAGAAATGATATGAAAATATAAGTTTACACGTGTAAGTGACAATTATTTAGATCTTTAGTCATAATGTTTAGATCTAGTGTTAAGGGATAAAGTAAAATTCAGAACTAAGTAGGATTAGTTAGAAATCATTTTTAGAAAAAAGAAAATGTAGTGCTCTTCGTTATAAACCCAAAGGTTTGCTAAGATCCATTGCCTATACGTAAACAATTTACTTGGAGAAATTATGTTTTCCCTTGTACTGGTTGTGGGTTTCCCTGAGCCATCCACGCTCAGATTCAATGACCTTAAAATTTAGGAAAAAGAGGTACATTTTGCTGCTATTGGAAATAGAAGTTAACTGTCCTATGACTGGACTCAAGCTGATGGTCTTGGCCTCATTGACACTGGACATCAACCAAATGAACTAACCAGCCTCTGACAGCATCACAAAGAAACTTTATTGAGGTAAAATTACAGTGCACTAAACTGCACACATATAAAGTGTACAATTTGATGTACTTTGAAATATGTATATATACACACCCATGAAACCATCACCAAAGTCAAAATAACGAATATTTAATCAACTCCAAAATTTCCTTTGTGGCCCCTTTGAAATCCATTCCTCTCTCCACCCTCATCCCGAGTAACTACTGAGCTGTGTTCTCTCCATACTGAATAATTTTCCTTTTTCTGTAATTTCATATAAATGGAATCATACCATGTGTACTATTTTATCCCTTATTATATTTAATATCTTTAGAAACTAGTTATGCCACCTCTCTCATTCCTGATATTAGTAAATTGTGTCTTCTCTTTATTTTTTTCTCATCGGTCTAGCTAGAGGGTTGTTGATTTTAATGATCACCTTTTGATTTCACTGATTTTCTCTATTGCTTTTCTGTTTTCTAATTCATTGGTTGTGGTTCTGTTCTATCTGTGTCTTTTACTTTCTTTAGTTTTTATTTGCTTTTCTTTTTCTAGTTTATTACGTGGGAAGTTGAATTCATTGATTTAGACCTTTATTTCTTTTCTAATACAAGGCATTTGGGGCTATAGATGTCCCCCTAAGTATTACTTGAATCCACTTATTTCAGTGTTGTGTTTCCATTTTCTTTCAGTTTAACATACTTTACAATTTCTCTCTGGATTTATGTATGACCCATGAGTTATTTATGAAGATTAGCTTGAACTACTTAGAGGCTTTCCAGCTATCTTCCTGATACTAATTTATAATTTAATTCCATGTGGTTATAGAACTGATTTTCTATGACTTGACTCCTTTTAAATTTATTAGGATTTGTTTTATTATAACACATGGTCTCTCTTGGTAAATGTTTCATTGATTCTTGAGAATGTATTCTGCTGTTGTTGGGTGTAGTGTTCTAAAACTGTCAATTAAGTCAATTTGATTAACAGTGTTGTTCAAATCTTCTAGATACTTACCTTGCTTCTACATTTTCTATCAATTATTAAAATCTCTGGCTTTAAGTGTGGATTTGTTTGTTTCTGCTCTCAGCTCATCACTTTTTGTCTCATGTATAATGAAACTCAGTTATTTGTTACATAAACATTTAGGATTGTTATATCTTCTTGGTGAATTGACCACTATATCATTATTAAGTGACCATCGTTATCCCTGGTAGTATTTTTTGTTCTAAAATCAACTTTTTCTGATATTAATATAGCCATTCTGACTTAATTTTGACTATTATTAACATTGTATATCACTTTTCATTTTAATTTTAACCTGTTTGTATCTTTATGTCTGATGTATATTCCTATAGGGAACATACAGATGGGGCTTTCTCTGTATCAGTATGATGGCTCTGCCTTTTATCAGGGGTCATTAAACTATTTCTACTTAGTGTGATTATATATTTGGTGAATATGGTGATTTAAAATTTACCAGCTGGCTTTTTTAAAATTATTATTCGTTCTGTTTTTTGTTCCCTTTCCCCTCTCTTTATGCTCTCTTTTGGATTAATTGCATATTTTTTATTATTCCATTTGATCTCTTTTTTTGTATTATTTTAATGGTTGATTTAGTGTTCATAAACTATGATTTAACTTATTGCAATCAGCCTTCAAGTAATATTATACCACCTTACATATATTAAAAGAATTTTACAACAATGTACTTCCATTCTCTGACTCCTGAATTTTGACTACTGTTGTCACACATTTTATTTCTACACATGTAATGAGCCCCACATTACACTGCTCTTATGCTGCTTCAAACGATCAATTTTCTTAAGTAAATAAGTCAAAGAGATTTAAATAATAAGAAAAAAACGTATTTTCTATTTCTCCACATAATTATCATTTCTAGGCTCTTAATGTCATTGTGTAGACCCAGATTTCCACTTAGTATTATTTTCCTTCTGCTTGAAGAATATTCTCTATGATTTCTTAGAGTGCAGTTCTGCTGGTGATTAAAAATCCTTCAGGGCTTCCCTGGTGGCGCAGTGGTTGAGAGTCCGCCTGCCGATGCAGGGCACACGGGTTCGTGCCCCGGTCCGGGAAGATCCCACATGCCGCGGAGCGGCTGGGCCCTTGAGCCATGAGGCTCATGAGCCTGTGCTCCGCAACGGGAGAGGCCACAGCGGTGAGAGGCCCGTGTACCGCAAAAATAAAAATAAATAAAAATTAACAAGAATCCTTCAGTATTTTATTTCTGAAAAAGTCATTGTTTTGCTTTTGTTTTCAAAAGATATTTTCACTAAGTATAGAGTTCTAGGTTGACTGGCATTTTTCTTTCAGTACATTAAAGCTCTTGTACACTGTGTTCTTGCTTGCAGTGCTTTTGATGAGAAATCTGCTGCTATTCTTGCTTTTTGTCTTCTGTATATAATGTGTCTTTCTTCACTAGTTACTTTTAAGGTTTCTTTTGTTTCTGGTTTTAAACAATTTGATTCTGACGTTTTGCTGTATTTTTTTTTCAATTTTCACGTGCTTGGAGTTTGTTGGACTTCTGTGTCTTACATCTGTGTGTTGATAGTTTTAATCAAATTTGGAACAATTTCAGCCATTAATTCTTCTTCATGTATTTTTTTCTATCACACTTCCTGCCCCTCTGGGGACTCTGATTACATGTTTATTCAGGCATTTACATTTGTCCCACAGCTCACTGACATTCTGCTCATTTTCTTTTCAGTCTTTCTTTCCTATGTACTTAATTTCCCATATTTTTTATTGCTATGACTTCAAGTTCACTATTTTTTTCTTCTGCATTGTTAAAGCTGTCATCAGTCCCATGCAGATCTTTCATCTCATACATTACAGCCTTCATCTCTAGAAGCTTGACTTGGGTCATTTTTTAATATGTTCCATATCTCTACGTATCATGTTCTCATAACTCTTTGAACATGTGAAATTGTTACTCTCTTTTGATATCTTTGTGGACTAATTCTAATACCTGTGTCATTTCTGGGAAATATCCAACCATCTGATTTTTTTTCCCCCTCACTTTGGGTCATATTTTCTAGTGCCTTTGTATGCCTGGTAATTTTTATTGAATGCCAGACCTTGTGGATTTGCTGGATATTTTTGTATTCCTAAAAATATTCTTGAGCTAAGTTCCTTGGAAATGGTTTGACCCTTTTGAGCCGTGCTTTTCAGCTTTATTAGGCAGGAGTACAACAGTATTTAGTCTAGGGCTAAATTTGTTCCAGGACTGATGCAAAACCTTTCTCAGTACTCCATCCAACGCCCCATGAATTATGAAGTTCAAAAACTGGCAAAACTAACTTATGGTAATAGAAATTAGAATAGCAAATGCCTACAGGGTGGGAACTTTCTGGATATGCTGCCTACGCAGATTTGTCAAATGGAACAATTAAGATCTGTGCACGTCGTTGTATGTAAATTTTACCTGAGTAAAAAAGCATATTTAGTATCAAATATACATGCATATCTATAAATTCTGAGAGAATTTATACCAAAATTTCAATAGGGAAGACTAAAGGTGTTTTGTAAATTACCTCCTGAATATTTTTCAGTGTTATCTAAATTTTCAATAAATATGCAACCTTTTAGAAAATATGTAAAATTAATATTTAAAAAGAATGAAAGTATTTTCAGGGGCTTCTCTACCTCATAGAATGGATGACTGAGAGGAAACTAACACTTATTGGGCATTTGCTATATATCAGGTCCTTTAAAAGCCACTTTATTACATTATTCCATTTGATCATATCATCCTATTTGCAAAAGAAGAAATGGTGCTTCAAACAGGTTGTTATGTGTCAAAGGTCCCCCGAGTTGATCTTAGGGCTGCATACCTCTGAAGTCCATGTTTTGATTTTAAGAGAATTAAGCCCCTAGATGGATTTTTGAAATTCAGAGTAAAGAGTACTGGGCAGGATGGAAAAGTCCCAGAAATTTATCACTGTCTACAGGCTTAGGAATTGCCACACTGGACTCTGGGAGTTCACTCTTAAAAAGGCAAAGCAAATTATTGGTGAAGGGAGAGTCACAAATCAGGCATAGTTCATCTGAAACTCAAGGAAGTCTGGCCTGAGAAAAAAAGAGAAGTGGGTGGCTCGGAGAATATCCACGAGCTCTACACCCTACATGGCAGGTGGAAGGAGAGGGAAGGAAGCTCCGTCCCCTCCTTACAACTTGTGGGCAGCTTATAAGGACAAAGGCTGCTTTGTCCCCAGATGGAGTAACCCCTCCGAGGCCAAGGGGTCAAGGCTGTCAGGTTACGGGAATAGGTGTATTCTCTGTACCAGCTGCCTCCTGCCCAGGCAAGCCTGACTCACAGCTTGGTCACCTGTCTGGAATGGACTGCAGGAGAGCTCACCGGTGAGGTCACCCAGAGAGCAACGGGCCAGAGCAGTCTCCGTGTCAACCCCTCAGGTCACACCAGCTCCCTCCACTTTTTGCTGGAGTCCGTTTCTTTGCGAAGTGAATCTCTTCCCATATCTATCGATACAACATACTTTGAACGCTAGGCTTTAACAACCTCATTTGCTTTTCTTGCATCTCCCAGCTTAGCACTGTGAACGAAACGTTCACGGAGTGTTCTGGTAGACTCTGAAATGGAGTTCCCGACTCCCCACAAAGCTCTGCCAGGTCCAATTACAACGGGGTGGAGGACCTGAGATTCAGACTTGAACCTGAAGCTCTGTTTAGAAGGGGGGTCTGAGGGGTAAAGGGCATCCGTGTGTACACGTTGGTCGATGTTCTCTCCATGCTGGCACGTGGCTTTTACGAGATCATCCAAATCCCAGTTGGAGCAACAGTCACGGGTGACAGTTGGCAGAGAGGAAGATGATGGCTCTCACACTCTGATGGCTTCACCAGTCCTTCATCTTGAATCCTCATGTGCAAAATGGGAGCCGGGGAGACGGACCAGAAGGACCGAGCCCCACTGCCCATCACGGCCCCTCACCCTGCTTCTTCCGTAACAGAGCTGGGCGGTGCCAGACCCTCTGCCAGAGGCCGGGCCCCAGGCTGGGTGTGGGCTTCCCCGTTTCCCCCCATGAATGAGTGAGATCTCATTCATGTCTGAGGTCTTTGGCTGATCTGCGTCATGGTGGGGACTAATTATTGCCAATTGTAGCACTGCGGGGTTCTACCTTCTGACGTGGAAAAATGGTCTGCTGGGAAGCCAACTAAAACCAACACAGGGCCATTTACCGTACACTTGTTAGAAAGCCACCAGGAAGGCCTACGCAGGCTGGTTTTTAAACACATACACACTCAAATCTTCTTTCCTCTTACAGCCAAGAACAGCCAGCCCTGTGTTGAAAAGCACAGGCTCACCTTCTCGGTCACGAGGGAATGCTCCCTGAGGGTCAGAGTGGGATTTTGGAGAGAGTGAGCTCCATTCCATTTTGAACTGCCTGACCTTCCCCGGTCCCAGCAGAAGCAAGAGGAGAATGAGAAAGGGGGAAGGAGCGCTTCCTGTATGTTAAGTACTGTTCTATGCACTTAACATGAATTATTATATCGATCCTCAAAATGGACCTATGAGGTAATTGTTATTATTGTGATTTTGTGGGAACTGAGATGCAAAGATACTGAGTAGTTTATTGAGTGATGGAGTCAGGATTTAAACTCTGATTTTAACTGATTGCAAATGAGCTTTTTTCATCATAAGCAGAAAAATTGCTGGCTCACAGAAAATATTCTTTTAGGGCAGTCATCTCAAAATTTTTCTGGCCCTATATCCCCATCAGTAAATATCTTCAAGCACCACTTCCAATAGATGCATATTTATTTGTAGATTAGATGCACTAGCTAATATCTATTCGCATTGATTGATAATAATATTAGTGCCCGGGGCACTGATGCTTATTGACGACAATGAATGTAAGTCTATATTTAATATACTGTTGGTAATTTGGAAACTTTTTTGGGCCAAATGTAATTAAATCATTGCTGTCTTAACCTCCCTATATGGATGACAAGTAATTTGTTCCACGGGTTGAAGAAGTAATCTGGCTTTTTTTTTTCTTGTCTTCGTGTGCCTGAATTGTTCCTATTGTCTACAATCCAATTTCATTGCAGGAAACATTTTAAGCCCCTTGTCCATGTTGTGAGGATCGTTTGGTTAAAATTAGATATTCTGGGTTGTAAATCTACTCGTTGCGTACAATGTAAACCTTAAAACACCATAATTTGCTGAAACAGGGGCAGCAGTGTAGACCCCCTTCTATGTTGCGTGATCCCACCCTGGCCTGCAGAGTTTTGAGTGCATGCAGAGAAGCCAGAGAAGGCTGAACAAAGGCACCGAGGTGGATAAGCATATTCCTTAGTAGTTAATAAAAGTGTGTCTCCTATTTTCAGAGTGAAAAGAAATAGGAATCAAAGTCCTTCCATAGTCCATGTCTTATTCTGTGCGATCCCTGGAGTGTGCACTCCCCCACGAGACCCCTGCTCCAGAAGAAGTGGACACGATAGTCCTGAGTTGCCCCTCACTGAAGGCTGAGGGCCTGGGTGAGAGAAGCAGGCTGTGAAGAGCTGGGCGGGTCGGTGGGGTGCGGGCACAAGAATAAGCAACGTCAGTGCTCAGGCATCGGCAGGAGCAAAGCTCGAGGGCTTGGAGGCCACACCAGCCATAGGTTTTGGGCCAAGCCCAGCAGACCCCCATCCTGGGAGGGTCACGTGGGCCCCGACGGCCTGGTGTTCTCGACTTCATCTTTTCTGAGCCCCGCTCTTTCAAAAGCCTCCCTGGCAAATGCTTGAATCCCAGGGCAAATGGAGATGCTCTCTGCAGCACAGTGATCCCTTAAGGTTTGTTTTCCAAGATGGAAAATAAAGGCATTTCAGCCCTTCCGTGGATAAAAATAACTTGCCGTTGATTTTGAAATTTCAAAATCATTTGTCTCCCGCAGACCAACCCGTACAATGGCACTTTGTGAGCGAGAGAGCCCTGTGCAGGGGCCACCAGGCCCGGGGTCCTCCGCCTGCCGACGGGAGGAGACGGGGAGGCCTTGGAGCCGGCCCAGCGTTGCTGTTGGACGTCATTCAGAAGCCCCCGCTGGGCGGGGGGAGCCCAAAGAGGAACACAAACAGAGAGAAGAGTAGTGGAAAACGCTGAGTCCTGGAGCTGGCCAGAACAGCGTCCGCCTTTCCAAGCCTGGAGCCAGTGCTCTGCCCACCTGCAGCTGCGACAGCAAGCTGGCCGTGCCAGGCAGGGGAGCCTTGGCACTAGAACCTTCCGTCCTGAGGCCTGGGAGGGCAGAGCAGACACACCTGACTCTGCAGACAGCCCCTTCAGAGCCCTTACCCTGAATGCCGAAGTCTTCTCCTTGTCCCAGGAATCCAGGGGAGAAAACCGTTCCCCAAAAGGGAGAAAAAGACTTTCTCGAGCTGTAGTTTCTCATTTACTACTGGGTTCCCTTACATAACACTTACTGTGTGTCAAGCGTCAGCACATATTAAATGGCAATCACCGTACCAATCCTGTGCCGTTGATACTATTATCCTTATTTCATGGATGAAGAAATCGAGACACAGAGAGGTTCATTAACTTGCCCAAAGTCACACAGCCCCAAAGCAGCAGGGCTAGGACTTAACGCCATGCAGTTTAGCCTCAGAGTCCCTACTCTTAAAAGTCACTGCCTTTTCTCTCCAGCCTATGACATTTCCTCTCTAGATATATAAGATAAGAGAGACAAAGAGAGGAAACTCAGGTGGAGAATAAAGGGAATGGGTGAGAGAAAGAGGAGACGTCACCAAGAACTGGCACAATAGAGAGATTTAAAAAAAAAAAAAAAGCAGGAGCCTGTCAGTCTCAGAGAAGCGGTGTGAGACCAAGATATAGAGATGGTAAAGTGGCCTGGTAGTAAGGGAAGACGTCACAGAGCTGGTCAGACCCCTGCTCTTTCTTCCGCACCAAATGGCATTCTGGGAATAATGCTCAGCGATTGCAAAGCAAGGGGGGCTGAGACAGCTCCCGGCGGGCTGAGGAGTGACCACTGGAGCAGAGAAACCAACACCTCCTCTTTCTCTTCAATTTCAGCCTGGGGTGGAGGCGGGTGCCCAGGGCTCCATGGATATCAGCACCCTGATGAGAGGAGACAGCCTATGTCATCACCCGGGGAGGCCTGTCACACCCACTTGTAAGCTAAATAGCTCTTGTTCTCAGAAGGAAGGGAGGGTAGGAAGGAAAGAAGGAAGGGAGGGAGGGAGGAAAGGAAGAGGTGGACTCTTTCTTGCCTGTGCTGGAGGGACAAGCCCTCAACCTTCACGGGATACATAGGGTTGGCCTTGGAGTCAGCAGAGCTAAGACCTAATTGTGCCTCTGTCACCAGTTAGCTATGGGACCTCAGACCAGTAACCCAAACCCCCTTCACCTACACGATGAGAGGACTGGATTTATCTCTAAAGTTCTTTCCAGATCTAACATCCATGCACTGGGGATATGGTGACCGAGCACAAGGACTGTCATAGTCATCTTTGGGTACCACCCAAATCCCCGTGCTCGCACAGCAGCCCACCACCCACCCAGTCCCAGGGATTCTGTCACCTGAGCACCCTGCTCATCTGCTCACGGCTGACACTCTGGCAGGCTTCAAACGAAATCGTTTTCCAGCTGGTCTCTCTTCCTCCATCCTTGTCCCCTCTGATCTGTTCTGCTCTACAGGCAGAATAGTCCTTCTAAGCACAGATCGGGTCATGTGACTTAGCCTGTGGGAAGATCCTCAGGGTCCCGCCTTACTCTCACCTGGCTCACAAGGGCTTGAATGATCTCCTCCCCATTCTCCCCTCCTCGCCTGTCACCATGATTCCGTCGCACCCTGTGCTGTTTCCACAGAACCACTTCCAGACTGAGAAATGGAATCTTTCCTGCCAGGTCGGTAAACAAAGGATGTTGCAGTCATCAGCGATTGCGGCCACCAGTGCAATGGATGTGAGCTGGAGAGCCCTGAGGGAACTCAGGAAGGAAAGAATACCTGCCATCTAGCAGCCATCAGGCTGCAGCCACTCCCCAGGGTGCGCCCTGAGGAGACTCCGGATGAGAAAGTGCAGGATACTGGCCCCAGAGAGCTGAGGTGCACATCAAAGGAATGATTCCAGTGATATAAGCCTTCCACCACCCCAGGATCCAACCTGAACACTGGCATTTAGCAGACTGTTGGAATCCATCAGAACTAATAGAAATTATTGTCATGATCAATTCTGAATCAATCAATTTTATGCCAGGATGTTTTTTTGCCTGGAAAGTGGATGAGATTTAATGAGTAGAGGAAGCAGTTTGGGGCTGGGAGGAAAGGGCATTAGAGTCAAGAATGAAATTTCAGGATTTGCCTGTTCCTGCCCAGGGCCAGTGTCTTGAGCGGACAGTGTAGAATGGGCAGGGAGAAGGTGGTGGCATTCTCTTGGCCCCCGGCAGCTCTCACAAGTGGCTACTGAAAACCTCCTTGCCCCTCACATGCTATCATGTGGAGAGACCAGAGCCAACCTGACATCAAAGTTCTGAAAGATGCTATGGCCGAGAGCCCACTAGAGCCTGGATGGCAGAATAAGAGATTAAGCACAGGGGGGCTTCCCTTGTGGCGCAGTGGGTGAGAGTCCGCCTGCCGATGCAGGGGACACGGGTTCGTGCCCCGGTCCGGGAAGATCCCACATGCCGCGGAGCGGCTGGGCCCGTGAGCCATGGCCGCTGAGCCTGCGCGTCCGGAGCCTGTGCTCCGCAACGGGAGAGGCCACAACAGTGAGAGGCCCGCGTAGCGCAAAAAAAAAGAAATGAGATTAAGCACAGGACTAGCAACTCACCAAGGCTCTGGGGACTGCCCGGCAGCTGGTGAGAGCCGGCCACTGTTGAGTCCCCAGCGCTGCTCCGGGCAGATGGGTCCCTGTCATGACCTTGGGCATCAGCACATTGAGGGACCCCAGGCAATCGAATGAAACCAGCTTTCCCAGGGTGAAATATTTTCCAGGAAAATGGAAAAAAAAACAAAAGGGGCTGGGGCATTCAGTAAAACAGGAAATGGTAATGACCAAGGGGCAGAGAGGCCAGAGCCACCTTTCCCAGCTAATTTGAAGTTCTCAATTCCCAATAAATGGGATTTTTTTCCCCTCAATTTCAAGCCTTTTAAAATGTTCACTGGTCAATCAACACCTGCTTTTATCAGACTTTCTTAAATCCCTGCCTCATTGCAAGAGAAGCCAAGAAAGCACTTTTCTCTTCTGATATTTGCGGTTTCTGGAGAGGATTCCTGGAACTGGGAGGAATCCCAAAGAGCAGTGGATAACCAGCAGTGTGCTGAGTGGTAAGCCCATCAAAGGGCACAGGCCAGTCCTCGGAGGGTCAAGCAGCCCTACATGTGAGCTAGAGAAAGGCCTCTGTACAACTGAAATTGCACCACAAACCACCACCCAGAGCAGCGCGGGGGAGAAGCAGAGGTTGGAAAGGGCTGTGGGAGTGGAAAAGCCTTCCTTACTGAAAGAAGACCGTCCTTGTTCCACACTCGGTGCATGAAGCATCCCTCTTAGTAACCAGGGCTGTGGCTTCCATGGAGGGTGAGCCATCAGCCAGCATCATCAAAGGAGACCTTTCAGAGCTCCTGGGTGGCAACGTGGCGTCATGGAGACAACAAGGGTTTAGAAGTCAGATGGTTCTGATGAACCTGATGACCTCTTGTGCTCTCTTCCACTGCTGGTTTCCAGAATAAAATAAGTTTCATGCCAAGTAAACACGGGAGGTGGAGAGATACCTTCACGGGGTTGACAAACTCACATTCTACAGCAATGAGGCAGGGATGTAAATGTGTGGAGCTGAGCCACGCAGACAAAACAGGAGACTCACGTGCATCTCGAAGTGGGCAGCCTCCACTCCGCGTCCAGGGGTGTTTGCTTTACGGGAATGACAGGATTCCAAGACCACCCCATGGCCTTACTGCCAGACACTTCACTTGAGTTGCAGAAGTGAGTCCCAACACTGTGAAGGCCACACTGAACACCTCTGTGGCATAGACTCAGTCCTCAGTCAACCTGTGTGTACCCTGCAGTCTCCACGGCCTGGCTTGTTTCACTCAAAGTACAAATCACAATCCTCTTTCTTTTTCAGGTTAAAATAGTTAGACTTCATTGTACAGGTAAGCTCTTTTTGGTCAATTTTTGGTCATGATTTATTAATTTATTTTTAGCATGGGTGCTATAGCTTGCTCCAAAGCCATAGCAGTCTGGAGCCAGACTAGGCTTGGGCCATTACTTTATCCTACAACCGCCCCAAAGCCTGTCAAACTCTGTAGAATTTTGACCACCAGCTTCTTTTGAATGATTCCTCTTTTCCCTGCATCTCCTTCTCACCTTATCCCGTTCCCCCAAATCCGGAGGGAGTTTTAGAAGATACCGTCTCTCAACCACCCCAACTCCAATATGGTGGTCCCAGCAGTGTCATTAAGAGAGCACCAAAGCCTAGGTGTCTGAGAGTTCCCCAGCTAAACTCTAGCTCATAGTTTGAGAGGCCTAAGCTGTTTTCGTTCCAGTGTATCTTGTATCTTTTAACCTGGTCAGCATGGAATCACATACTTCGGGGGAATAAACAGCAACTTGTCACTGAAGGAAAGTTCTCTGACCAAATCCTAGACTGAGGCAGGAACCTATTCTCTGTGTCCTGTGGATTCAGGGGGAGAAGAGCTTAGATGTGGCCTCGGGTTGGCCGTGGAGTTGTGGCTTTGCCCAGGTTGGCAGCTGAAGACTGAAAAATGTAAGGACCTCCAGCCGTCTCCCCACAGTGCCCCAGTGAGTGGCGGTGGCCTGACTGGGTTGTAGACCGGAGCCCTCCTCACGGCCAGGCCAGCTCCCTGACCACTGGACCACACAGTCGGTGTTTAACGGGCACTCAGCAAACCTCAGGCTCCAGGCCTGAAGAAACCGATTTTCCAAAAACAGAGCTCTCTTTGTGAACGATTCAGCAAAAATTCTCTTTCCAGCTGTGAGTTGGGATTTGTGTTGCAAATGCTGGTGTTTTAAAGACATACACCTTCCACAGTTCCAACAACAAGAGAAAAGCACCACGCAGGATGTGTTCCTAAACCGTCCTCCCCAAAGCACCTATAAATACGATCGGATTGATGACACTGGCTGCCGGGGGCTCGGACGGATATTATCATTCCCAGTTTTCCGCCCCAGTGAAAGAGCTGGGGCCAAGGAGATGGACGGGATGGGTCCGCACTGGCACAGGACAAAATGAATGTCAGAAGGAGGGAGAAGAATGCTGCTCCTGGGCATGGACCAAAGATGTTCAACTCCCCGTGTTAATATCAGGAACTTTACCTAGTTGAAATCAAATGTTTATCTGTTGAGTCATTAAAAATTTTCTTCATGTGCCTCTTAGTTCTCCAGACGCGATCAAAATGCGGTAAGATGAGGCCGGGGACATTCCACAAAGGATGATACCATCTGTGTCTAACTGGGATGTCACATTACGCTTCCCCCTATTCCTACTATAGTTCTCACTTTATTAGGAAATCTTTATCTGAAATGGTGTAGAGCAAGTTGAGATCAGCAAGACAGAGTCGCGTTCCTTCCTGTGCTTGTCTCTGGTTGGTTAATCTGTCCCGCTTTCACGCATGAACCAGACAGGAAAGACTGAAGCCAAACCCACATCATTATGAATGAATTTCTTTGCTTTTAATCTCACACAGTTTAAAGTACAATATGAAATCAGGCTACAGTATATAAAAAATTCTCCAGCAAGATGATGTGCCAGCACCAGCTCCTAAAATAAACAAACAAAAAACTCCCCAGAAGAAATTTTTTTGCATTAAAAAAAAAACACATAGAAACTTACATCGCTACATCTCTAAGCTACCTCAGTTCCGAGTTTTAAAAAGCACCTGCTTTTCCTTTTTTTTTTCATCTTGCTTTTAAATTTTCAGCTTTTAAAAAATATAAATTATATGAAAATACAAGTTGGAAAATAGTCAAACACAATATAACATCTTTTTCACCCCTATACTTCTGAGCTTAAAAAAAAAGTATTCTAAAAAAAGTTCAATAACTGAGGCAGTATTCCTGATAGAGATAATTTCCTTTTAATATATATATTTTATATATGTATATGTATACATATATTTATGGTTCCTCGAAACTTCTTTGGAATGTAGATAAGAGTTCAACACATTTATATAGACCCCAACAGAGAAAGCAGCATGCACAGCATGACTAGGAAAGAGAAGGTGTCATTTTCACCATGAAGATTAGGCAGGTTAATGCTCTAAAACCCAGAGTGTTCGTCTCCAAAGTGAGGAAAAGCATATCTGATCTTTGAATGCTACCTCCAATCCCCAAAGCCACAAAACCAGGGCTCTGTGTAGGGAAGTCCCTCCCCTGACTGACTGCAGAAGGGAACAAAAGTGACCCTGAACCCTACAGCCAAAACCAACACAGGTTAAGGCATCTCCAGGAAAATAAGAGTTTCACCCAGCTCAACCAGATCTGCCCATCCTTCCTCTGAAGTTAACATGTTTTTTTTTGTTTTGTTTTTTTTTTTAAAAGCAGAACTCCAACAATTCTGCTACATTTCCAGTGTATAAACCACCCACCACTCTTCCTGGGATGGTCTCTGGCCTTTGGACAGAAGGAGAAAAAGCATCTGGCCAGATCGACAAAGCTGTCTGAACTCATACACTATCTACAAATACTGAAAACGGTGCACTGAGAGAGAAAGGGCATCTGAGCAAACAAGCAGCTGAAGGGCATGAGGAAGCACTTGCTTACGTCTTATCTGCTAGGGAATTACGGCAGGACTCACACGGGGGAGTTCTCAGCATCATTGTACAAGGAAAGGTTGTTGATGAGTTGAGAAAGTGATTTTATGCCTGGTGGCAAACAAGCAGTGACGGATGCCCGGCCTTGGTCCTACTCTCGCCCACCACTGAAATGCGGAAAGACTTCACAAGAAAGCCCCGGGATTATCTCAGCTGCAGTTTTGCACGTCTGCAAACACACACACATGCACACGCACACGCACACGCATGCACACACACGCAGGCGTACACACATCTTTGCCAGTGCCCAACAGAGATCACATCATCTAAGAGAAAACAATGTAGTCCAAACAGTTCTGCCTAACACTCCCTGAGCAGCTCCTAAAATATTTCGAGAGCTTCATTAAGGCACCTGCATCCGGAAGAAGATCAAAATACACAGCTGGGCTGAATTCAGCCTTCGCTTTCCAAGCAGACGCTCCGATTTCTCAGTCTGAGGAAACGCGTGAATCACAGAGCTAAGTTCCTGATCGTTCGGGGTCTGCAAGAGGACCTGGGAGAAAACAATCCACTTTCTTGAAGCTACGCCAGAAGGTAGTTAGTACTTCCAGTTTCTCAGCTGGAGCCCGTCCTAAATATTTCTTCCCCTTCCTCACTGAAGCTCGAAAAGCCATCCCTCTGTCACCTTCCTTTGAATCAGGCGCCTGTACAGCCGGGGAAGCTGGGGGGGATCCTAGTTATAGGAGGCGCTTTTCCTTAGTGGTCAGATGTTGGTCCTCTCTCCCCAAACTCCATTTTCAGATGACCCTTTACAACACCCCAGTTGATTATGTTTGTAGTTCAACTTTGGGAGAACTAAAAGTAGATTTGAATCCCATGGACCACCTTATTCCTACACCCCAGCTCCTTTCCTAATAGTTCCTATATCCCTTCAAGTCTTCCTTCCTCTGCAATTACTAACCCTTCACTTACCCTGTGCCAGAATAACGGATCCAAAGCACGGGGCCCTCACAGCATCTGCGCTATGCACCTTGCCTGCCCACCCAGTCTCACCTGACACCCGACTCAGCTGCCTTAAACTCTTCAAAGGAAAGCCTTGCACTTCTCCCAAAGACAGCCATTTTATTCACAGGCTCCCTTCATTTCCATGGCTCCTACAACTCAGGACATCTAAATGGCTTTATCAGACGCTCTCCAACTCATGTCATGTCTGTAGTTACTCTTTCACTCACCCATCAGAAAGCTGTACATCTCTCTCTACTGAACAACAGAGTGGGGGAAAGCAATAAATGTGGGATGCTGGGGAAATAATACACAAAGGAGAAAGGACAGAGTGTTAGTTGGGAATGACATGCATTCAGGACTTATTTCCTAAGGCCTGAGGGGTAATGCCCGTGCATACGGATTTTATTCCAAGTCATGTACGTTACAGGTCTAAAACCAGTAAAGAACCAGGTCCATCTTCCCCCTTCGATCCCCTTTCCATGACTTCTACAGTGCTCCTACATTTACTGTGGTCCAAAACCAGGGCTGCAAAATACATTCAGTTCGAAGACTTAATGCTTAGCTCAACGTTAAGTCCAGACTCTGAGAATCCACTAATGACAAGTAAGTAGAAGGGTGTGATCACAATTTTTAAAAACTTACAGGTGAAATTCACATGCACAGTTCCCTTGTACCCAAATCAGCCTTATTTTTTCCTCCACACATCAGTCACATGAATCTGGGATCCCCGATCTCAGGGACAGCGCTTTATCTTTCCAGTGGGGTCTATATAAACAGTTTCCTTTCACTGTGACAGAATCCTCAGCCAGCATATAAAAACAAGATTGCATGGTACAGCGATACTGAGACCACTTGAGAGCTTAAGACGATTTTTAAGAAAAAAAAAAAAAAAAAATACTGGCACAAAATTTAATAGAACAAATTTTAACACAAAAACAGTTTTGGTTCCCTCCCCACTGAAGTCCACCTTTGTTTGGAAAGTAGAATAAAAGGTAAATAGTCCTTGGTTTTTAGTGCATCCCCCCAAAAAAGGCTTTACCTCACCTCCCTCTTTTTCACCCTCCCAGACCTAACAACAAAAGGAAATTAATGGCCTTTTATTAGTCTCATGACTCCTGATGCATCAATTTCTTTTGCTAATAGGTCCGTAACTCGACACATTATTTTTTTGTGGATGATTTTTTTTTTTAAATGATTGGACACGTTAGTCTCTTCCTCCCTTAAGCCAGATCCTTCAAGCTTCTAAGAAGGCCCTTGTCTCTCTCCTGAAAATCCGCTCAAGAATTTCCCATCCCACCCACCCCACAAGTCCTGGCTCTCCTCCTCCAACGGCGCACAATTGATTATAGCTGCAGCTTACTTAGCTCCCACCCCTGAATGTAAAAAAATGAGTTCTGGAAAATTAAAAATAGAATAACAATTAAAAATTAAGAGTCCGACCAACGTGGTTGTTCTTTGAAATGTCTCAGCAGAGTTTCTCCGGCCCCTTGGTGTCCATCACTCATCCGCGTCGGGCTTGACGTCCAGCATGGCGTGCAGCTCCTCAGGCGTGTACCCCAGGAGGCTCTGCAGGTCACACACAAAACGGTACACATAGCGTTTCCCCGCCGTCTTGTGGATGATGTTTTTGTCATAATAGTAGCGAAGGCCACGGCTCAGTTTCTCATAATTCATCTTAGGTTTGTTTTTCCTTTTTCCCCATCTCCTGGCCACCTGAAATTTAATTTCAAAAAAAGGAAGAGGGGTAAACATCTACAGGATAATCCAAATGTACATGTTTATTTGCCTGCACCCGTCCATGGTGACCCACGATGTTCAAGAAAGGGTTAGAGATTCGTGTACATAGAAGTTACTTTTCTGACCAATCTTTTCTGAATTCTGAATTACAAGGGTTGGGCAACGATGACAGTGAAGTTGATTCTTTGAGCTGATGAAAACACAGTGACCCTGAACTTCTAGGGAATGGAGTTAAAGCATCTGATATTAAAAAAAAAAGAAAGAAAAGCAACACTATAGTGTCTCCTCTTACCCTGTATTATTAATAGAATGTCCTTGCTTTGAAAGCATGAAATCTAAGGCAAGGGATGGACGGCTGAGCTGCCATCACACCTGCCTTTCATCAACAGGAAGCATTTTTTGGTACTGGGCACAGGGCTCCTCATGTCTGCCGGAAGGGAGAGGTTGTCTCTGTTGTTCACTGTTCTTTATCCTCAGAACTGGGCGTGGCACAGAGCAACCACTCGCCAAGTGTTTTTTTGTTTTGTTTTGTTTTGATTTTTGTATTGAAGTATAATTGAGTACAATGTCGTATTAGTTTCAGGTGTACAGCAAAATGATTCACTTTTATATATATATATAAAACACATATATTATATATATATACAACATATATGTTATATATATAATATATATATACATATATATATATATATATATATTCTTTTTCAGATTCTTTTCCCTTAAAGGTTATTACAAAATATTGAGTAGAGTTGCCTGTAGTATACAATAGGTCTTTTTTGGTTACCTATTTTATAAATAGTAGCATGTATATGTTAATCCCAAACTCAATTTATTCTTCCTCCCCTCACTAAAGCATCTGTTAATGAAAACACAAGTTAATGTGAAAATTGTACCAATCTTCCAAGGCCTCTCAAATTGTCAGACCCCTTCCATATTCACAGAGCCACAAGACCAGGGAGGGCGCAAAGTGAGAGAAAGCAACTTGTGTCTACAAAGGGCCTACTAGGTGCCAGGCACTTTATGGGCATCATATCAATTAATCCTGGAAAACAAATGGCCAATGTAGATATTTTCACTATTTTCCAAATGATGAAACTTAGGCTCAGACGAGGTCACCCAAGTAGCAGGTGGCAGAGCTGGGATTTGAACCCTAGAAAATGTCATCAACTGCACAGAACCCATCTCCAGAGCTCTCTCTCATCCTCCCTCAACAGGAGACTCTGTGAAGTCACTCCCTTCTTACCTCATCTGGGTCAGAAAGCTTGAATTCCCAGCCATCTCCAGTCCAGCTGATAAAAGACTGACAGGATTTATCGGTGAGTAATTCCAGAAGAAACTGCCACAGCTGGATTGGTCCACTGCCTGGAGACACAAGCCATCGTGAATCATTACACCAGATGCTCCACACTCTCAGCAACTAAGCCCATCACGGGCCACTCCCGACCCCTCCTCTCTCAGCCCATCAGCCGGGGGAAAATGAAGGCAACACAGAGCACAAGCGGTACAGGAGGCACTAGGAGCTTGAACAGACTGAACAGGTAAAGAATTCCTACCAAAACAGCCCTTAACACAGAAGAGCGATCGCCTTATTTGGATCGACTTAAGGGTCAGTCCATTTTTATTGCTAAGCAAACTCCAGAAAGAAAACACTGTATCGCTCCTCTGAGATATTCTAAGGCAGCATAATCTTTTTTGCCTTCAAAAACGAAGTCATTATTTTTGCCTTACAAAGTACTCAAGGTATGAACCAAGCAAGGAATGTCTTTACCAGTTCCAATCAGAAGTCAGAGCCCATAAGCAATCTGGACACAGTGTGGCTAGGAAAGACCCAGTCCATGTAGATGAAGAAAGCCTGGCACGCTCTAACTCATACAGGAAAACTTGACTGTTTTTAGACTCTAATCTTCAACCTGAGTTTCAAATTTGTCTGATCCAAAGTAAACTGAGATTCAATAGGAAACAAGCTTTACGTCGCCTCTCAGTCTAAAACAGAAATGTCCTTTATGACCTCTAAGGGCAAACTTTTGTTATGTCTTACACGTCTATAAGGCATGTTCACATGCACCACCTTGCTTGCTCCTAAAAGCCACTCTCTACCCTCCTTATAGGCAAGGCACACTGGGCTGACTGTTTCCATTCTACTGGTACAGAAAAAGGTGCTCAGAAAAGTGATGTGACGTTGCTCCAGGCACAATTAGAAAATGGTGGGCCTACTGCCCGGGCCGTGACTCCCAGGCACCAGGGTAACCTTGATGGACACCTGTGAGCAAACAGCAGCTGGTCTGGGAGCTTCCTTTGAGCTCTGGGACAGCCAAGAGAAGCAACTGCTATGGCAACAGCTTCCTAGTGGTCCCTCCTCAGCACAGCCCAGGCTCAACAGGGAAAATGAAATATCTCTACCTCATCCTCACTCTGAGTACTTTAAACCCATCTGGCAAGAAATAGCTTACACAAATTCTAGAATTAAACGATTCAGCAAATGCCTACAAAATATATTAACGTTTGAGGAAACAGTCCCAGGAGCTACACCGGTAAAGCCTTACCCTTCTCTGTCTCTACCCCTCGCTGAAGAACAAGTTCATGGACAGCTCGGACACATTTGCAGGTTTCTTAGCAGTTGAATAGTCACCAGCTACCACCCTCTGCCTGGAGTAATGTCCTAAAGTGACTTCCTATGAGGAATCACTAAGAAGTCATCCGGATGGACAGGAGTAAGAAAAGAGATTTCTATTAAGAAATGCTATGGAATTTTTGGTGGCAAAATAATAAGAAAAACGCAGTTATAATAGCCCTTGTGACATAACAGGTTCCCTGAAGAAGTGGAGAATGAGTATAGATACTCACAGGATCCCTGAAATGAGACATGTAAGGAAAAATCAACCACTACAGTCCAAAACTATGTAAATAAGCCAGGGAGTTCACGGTCCTCTCCTGGGTCAACCACATAACACAGACGTGAGAGAGAGTGGGGTGTTGCTTTCAGACACCTGGCAAAGGAAAATATGAACAGCAGCTATGATTTATCGTGTACCTACTATGTACCGTAGTAACATGCGATGCTTTATAGCATCTTACTTATCCCTCACAATAAGTCCATGGGTGGAGGCTGTTGTTATCGTATTCGTTTCTCCCACTTTACAGCAGAGAAAACTGACCCACTGTGAGGCTATATAACCTGCCCAAGGCCGCGCAGGTCAGAAGTGGTGTGGCTGGAACCCAGGCAGCCTGACCCCCAAATTCTTCATCTCGACACTCCATTGCCCCTAGGCAAGACCAACCCAGAAGCTGGCATCTAAACTGCCCGCTGGCTGCAGTGGTCCCAGGGATCAAAGGACCCGGCTTTCTAAACACATGTTCTCTTGCCCGCTTCTCACAGCAAGCAGTCCCGGACACTGGGCGGCCAGCGGTCCTCCAGACACAGCCGCCACTAGTGACCTTGGTGTCCACCGCCACAGGTAGCACTTCCAGCCCAGTCAGGTCCCCTCGTGGTCGCTGTTAGCCTACGTAACTCCATTATTTCTCCCCCCACCAGTTACCTTAAAACCTCTCCCACACTACTTGTCTTAAAATCCCTTTGGGGAGACAAGGGGGGCTAATTATACCAAGCTGAGGAAAGGGAAAGAAATATGGGGATTCTTGTCCCCAGGCAAGTCCTGGCCATTGGCTGGGAACAGCAAGCACGTCCCGAGTCCGGGGAGGGCAGTCCAAGAGCCACCTCCGTCCTCCACCCTCGAGACGTGCGGCCATCAAGTGGGGAAGGGGCTTTGATTAGCGTCGCTGGGACCGGCGCGTGAGGAAGGGACGTCAGACAGAACTATTTTGCCACTGCTCGTGCTGCCGCTTCCTGAACTGAGATGTCCGAGACACAGGCCCTGCAGCTCCAGACCGTTCTCTGTGTGCCTCTGACCCCTGGTGTCTGTGGATGTGGCCGAGGGCGGGGTGAGCCCTTGCATGTGGGTGTTTTCGCTTTGCCGTCATTGTGAGCCTTCCTTTGCTCATAAGGAACATAAAACTGAAATCTGGGAACTGGGAGGCCAGGTCCTAGGTGTGGTGTCCTCTAACTCTTTTTTTTTCCTATTTACAGAAGGGAAGGGGGAGGATCAATACGAAAACCAGATGCCTAAAGAAAGCACAGGGCCTGGGATGGGGAGTCTCTGCTGGGCTGCGAAGTCAAAACAGCGGTGATGTCGGCTCAAGGCTCCTTCCTCAGTTCTTGAGGAAGAATCCAGCCAGCCCACTCAGGCCAACCACGCACGCAGGGCTCCCACCCAGGGCTTTCTGGAAGTTGCCGCTAACCCTTCTGAAAGCGCTCACGGTGACCCCGAACGAAAGGGATCCGTGATGCCTCCCAGAGATTCCTCTCTTGTACACTTCTGCTGACACCCCGACCCTCCTTTTGGCTGTGGAGGCAACAGAAATGGGAAGGACGTGGGGTTCTTTTGCCGGCCAGAGACGCTGGGTCAGGGCAGGAATGTGGGCGTCAGGACGGCTTGTCCGCCGGCTGGACCAGTGGACAGTCCAACACGGGAGCCTGTTTCCACAACAACGGGGTTGTGGGAGGGCCTGGGAGGGGAAATCAGGGCCACCTGACAGGCCAGCACTTGGAGGTGGCTCTGGGGTCCCTGGTGACACTGACCTCCTGGCCAGCACCCAAGTCCAGCCCCAAGGGAAGTTCTCAAGCCCCAGACTTGTGCAAACAATGGCTGAGGCTGGCCCTCCCGGTCCGAGCTCTCCCAGGGGCTGCTTCTGCAGTGCTTGGAGTTGGTCTGTTCAAATCCTCAGGGCCGGGCTCCATCCCGTGCCCTCCCTCCGACACGCCCTCACGTGGTAAAGCCTTTTCCTCTATATTCCTGGCACCTCCTCTCCGCTCTGGGCCCAGGCCCACACACCCACCCAACTGGACTGTGGTCCCAATGACCTTTGTCCCAGGGAGCAGAGAATGGTACTAAGAATAGTGCCAGTCATGGGAAGGGGGAGCTCATACACCAAATGTGACTCACAATGGTGTCCCTGTCCAGGGGCCCCGAGGCAGTCAACAGCGGCCTTCACCAGGCTGCCCTGGGGTGTCACACTTCAGGAATCCAGTGGCATCACTGGGAAACTATGCTTCAGAGCTCTGAACCGCAACAACAGAGGGGTCCCTGTTAGAAGGAAGTCTCTCCCCCAGGCGGTGCGGGAGGGAGGGCCCCTGCCCCACTCACACACACCACCCCCTACCCCGCCGTCGGCCCCCTCCCTGGCCGCAGTGGGGAATTTCCTCTGACTGCTTTGTTCTTCTCGGCTTCTGGGGGGAAGAGGAAAACTCTTAGCGCAACACTGACAGTCCTGATCTGAAGCCTGTGACACAATCTCAGAAGAGATAATATCAGGTGGGTACCTGGAGGGACCGCAGGCCAGCAGAGCAAGTCTCACATGAGGATGCTTCCCTCCAGAGGCGACCCTCAAAGCACTTCAAATCCAAGGCTACGATCTCTTTTTTTGTTAAGGCGAAGCTTCAAGTCAAGTCTTACTCATTTGGTTGTTTATGTCCCTTTTCTTTGTCTGGGGACTGGGAGATCCCCATATCCGTCTCAATGAGCCAGGGATGGTTATTTAAAAGCCCCTGCTTTTTTACTCCCTCACTCCGAGGCTAAGAAGTGAGCAACTTCGGTAAAAGGAAAGCAACGGGCTAGGATGGGATGTTAGAAAGGCTCAGGATCATAATTCTTTCCGTGTGGCCACGTACAGGTATCTTCTCTGTTTCTAGGCTTGGGGGTTGCCTGCCATGGCAATGAGCTCGCTGCTCATGAACGGGGGTCAGGGTGGGACTTCAGTTTTTCCTTTCCAGTTCAGCTGCAAGTTCTCACTCTGTCACCTGTGCCCAGCGTGAGGTTAACACACAAGAGTGGAGCCCGGGGCAGCGGCTCTCTCGGGCAGCCTCCCATCATGCTTTGCTTGCACCAAGACCGGCTCCGACAGCTTTGTTCTCCCTGCATCTCTCTCACCACTAGAACACATGCTCCAAGGGCGGGGACTGTGTGTTTTCACTGCTGTAACCCAAAGCCTGGGATGGTGCCTCACCAACAAACACCAGCTATCAAAAAGCTATTTGTTGTTAAGTGACTCCAGCTGTTGGCTCCCTGCAAGCCTGGGCTGCGTCTGATTGACCCTTCTGTGTTCAATGCCAGGCCTGGGACCTCGTCTCGGACAGGTGCTCGGTAAACATTTACTGAACTGCATGATTCAAAACAACCCTCCTCTGCAGAAAGGTGTCAGGGTTTAAAAAAGCGACCCAAACTGCTTCTCTCTATTAAACTATATTTGGGGCCAAACAATATGGGTGACTCCCAGGCTACGTTTCATCAACATGGGCCCCAAAATAAAAACGACCACACCTCCTGTCCTTTGGGGAATTCATTTGCTACTTTGAGAATCTAATCTCTGCAGCTCGACTCTCAAAGTCAAATACCTCAGTGTGGGCAGGACACCACATTTATTTTAACCTATGAAACTCTCATGGTTGGTCACCCTTGCAACAGGGTTCACTCTGCCCCAATAGCACACATCTGACAGGTGGTTCTAAAACAGAGGAACGGGACCGACTGGCCCCTCCCTTTCACCCAGGTGTCTCTACCCACAGCCAAACGATGATGGCAAAAACAGAACACTCAAATCCAGAAATGACCCATCTGTTCACAAGTGTGAACTGTCTTTCAGACTACTGCAGGAGTGCCTACCTCTGGGGGTGGTGGGTCACCCCGGAGTCTCTAAGCATCACCCCCTTCTTGTCAACCCCCTTCTAAATTATCATTCACAAAAGATCTCCAAGTCCCTCTGTTTCCATTCAGTCCTTATGAAATGACGTTTAATGACAAATTGAACAGAAAGCATCCTGTCAGTCTCTTGCCCTCTGGGCCAAACTCAACATGAAGCGGCACCGTCTTCTGCCTGAGGATGAAGGAGCCACGAGATGCACTGCTGGCTGGTCTGGCATCCAGAGCACTGGGATTTTCAAAAGAAGGAAGAGTAGAGACTGCTTCATACTTTGGCTTGGCTTTATGCCTGTAGGTGCCTTTTCCCACCTCTTCTGAGTTATGTCCCTCCGTTGCCCTCAACTCAACCCAATTTCACCTCATCCCCAGCACAATCTGTATATGTACGATACATTCTGTAACTGGCCAAGGTGCTTCGGTTCAATGAATCACTGTAGATCAATAGGTTCTATACACACGCTCCTTTATAATGGCCAGTAACACAAGGGCAGCAATCGGGGATACGAGTTCCAATAATTCAACTCATAACCACAAACAACTTTCTAACAGGCACCTGAAAAACACACCTCATGGACGTCATGAGGGGCAACATGTTCGTGCCCTTGCGTTTATGTATTGCTGGTATAGCCAGGACTTAACAATGGAAACAAGTTAGAGAACAATTAAAACCAGCTTTTAATGTCAAGTCCATGTCTCTGACACGTTAGACCAAAAGAAAGGAGGAAGCATTTCAAAAAATTTAAACAAACAAACAAACAAAGATGTCAGGCATTGGACATACTGACAGAGCGATAACAGCAGATAGTATCGCATAAAATGAAAATATATACAGGATGGTGGGAAACGCCCAAAACAGGGAGTCAAGCGTCTAGAGCTTTGATCCCAATTCTTCCCCGATTCACTGAGCGATCTCACGCAGCTGGTTAACCTCTCTGGGCTTTAGTTTATCTATCCCTAAAATGAAAATAGTTATCCCTGCTCCTCTCTACTTTACAGAGATGTAGATCAAGGCCCTATTATTAAAAGTAAACATAAATATATGCATACATATGTAAAGAGCTGACCACAGCGCAGAGCAGTCTGGGAACAACATAAAACACGACAATGCAGGGAATCCCCTGGCGGTCCAGTGGTTAAGAACCTGCGCTTCCACTGCAGGGGGCACGGGTTCAATCCCTGGTTAGTGAACTAGGATCCCACACGCTGTACGGCGCAGCCAAAAAAATAAAATAAAATAATAAAACACAACAACGGAAGAATTAAACAACAGAAAAAAATATTTTTAAAAGCAGACTTTTCCAAAAGGAAAACAAGAGAAAAAAAAGATGGAGTTGAAAAAAAAAATAGCAAAAGCACTAGATCAAATTCAATGATTCTTCCAAGAATTCAACTGGCCTTTTATACGGCAACTTTGAAAAAGGAGAAAGTTAGAAGCTAAGACAAAATGGTTAAAGTATGTAAAATGTTTTAAACACTGTAGATGAGAATAACCGGTTAAGGTTTTTGAAAGTGAGGGATAACTCTGAAGTTCTTGCTCTAATTCAAAGTAGGCAGGCACAAAAAGACAGAGCAGATGCAAACTGCTTTGCAAGTGAAAGTATCACCGACATTTTATGGTTTGGGGAAATCTTGGCCACAGACAGACTTAGATCCTCTTTCCCCCAGTGCACGTTTTTCCCCTCCTAATCATTTATACCCATCACCAAAGCGCACTCCACCTAATAATTATGTAGGGCTGAGCTAGAATGAGTCCAGCATTCCCCACAAATGTCTGTAGTTTGGCCCTAGAAACAGATCCCATCACTATTAACTGAAGGAAGAGCAGAAAGTCTTGTCCAGCTATTAATGTCCAGGACAGTCTGGGCAGTGAGTCTGGGGCTGGCAATGGGTCAGCCGGGCTGCCCCACCTGCGAAAGACGAAAGTGAGGCTCACTTGAGTCTGCCTGGGGCCTGAGAACAAGACAGTTACACACTTAAGTGTCTGGAGGAAAGGCCCTTGTTTTTGCTTGGGCTCCTTACACCTACGTGTGATCAAAGTACACATGTGTGGGAGCGGCCGCAGGGAAAGGAGACCCTTCCTCTCTTAAAGGGGCAGCCTGTACTCGAGTGCAGGCACCTTTCCTCCAAACCCAGGAACTCTGCCTAACCATGTTCAATCCGCCACTCAGACACACACTTGGATGGTCAGCCAGCAAAGCTGAAGGCAGGAAGCGGGCTTCTTTACAGCTTTTCCTCCTGAGGTCTGCGAGGTAACTGATTTAAGTTTTAAGAAGTCACCAGAAATGGGTAAGGTTTGGATTTGAGGGTACGGAGTGAAAATTTTGTTTAGAAACCAAAATAGAAAGGAAAAAAAAAAGCTTTATGTCACTAATGTACATGTCAAAAGAAAATGCCTTCCTAAGCATGTAGGTGACAAGAAGAAAGAAGGAGGTCTTCACTGATTAGAACTAGAAAATAGGACTTGAGAGTTCTGAAGCCTGGACCTTTTCTAGTAGGCTCTCAAATGCAATCTGAGCTTTATTTTATCCTAGGGGGTAAAGTTTCCCCCTCGTACCAAGTTTCCCCCTCGAGAAATGACTAGTTAACGTATTCAAATTCTTGGGGAGGTGACTAGATCCTAGGCCATCATTTGAGCATATAACTTTTCAAGCCTTTATCTAGCAAATAATTTCTGAACACCCCTCAAATGTAAAGCATGGTAGCCAGATTGGGTGGAATAACAGAAGAGGGTATTAAAAGCAGCACAGAGGCAGCAGAAGAAACACTTCTGTTCCACCATAATGGGATGAGCTGAAAGGCGCTACCCACGCCTTTAAAGAACAAAGGAGCGAGAACCCAGCCTCGAGGGGCCTTCACGAGAAACTGCACCCATCTCAGCTCTGAAGGTCAAACACCTCCACGGAGCCCAGCCCTAAGAGCACCTCTCCCGCCAAGCAAGTCCCAGCTTCCTCACCGAGTTCAGACTTTCACATTCACCCACCTTAGGACAACTTTCACTCTCATTATCTCTCAGGGAGAGGTGAGTCACACAGCAAACAATGCAGTTCGGTAAGTTAAAGTCAACAATAGGCACTGAATCCAGAAGCCCGTCATGGGCCACCAAGAGCGTCGGGACCACGGTCTAGAGTCCTGCTGTACGACCAGCCAGACACCACGCTGATCAGTCAGGGATGATGGGGCCATGACCGCATGCTGCTGGGCCCTCTGGCCACAGGCAGCATATGTGACTCCATCCACCCTGTCCCCAACCAAGGTCAGGCTTCCTGGGGCTGCTCCAGCCAGGAATGGTGCAGAGGGCACAAGAGGCCATTCCTGCAAGACAGAGAGCTCCCCAGTCTTTGATCGAGGAGTCCCATCAGCCTGGCCACACCTCTCTTGGAATTGAGCTGCAGTTGGAGGCTCTTCCTACAAACCTCCTTCCTACCTGCGGCACAGCCTGAAGGCTCCCCTGCCCTTTCTTCCTCTTCCCACTGTGTCCTTCAGATGTTCTCCCCCGAGTCTAATCGTGCCTTGGCATCTGCAGACCCAAACTAACATGCTACTAACGTTGGATATTTTCCTACAAATTGTCTGACGTTGTGAAAACCTGTGAAAGGCCTCTCCTTTGCTGTTTGCCGTGTGACTTTGGGCTAGACCTCTTCCCCCTCTGAACCTCAATTCCCTCCTTTGTACAATGAGGATAACAGATTTTTCCTCATGTGGTCACTGGAGACAGTTAAAAAAAAAAGAATGCGTATGAAAGAGTCTAGCACATAGTAGGAGCTCAACACACATGTGGGTTGAGCTGAATAGCTGAAGGGACCTAATCTGATATGAAATATTGGCTGTGCCCCCAAGATACTGCCCGGAATTACTGGAATTCTGTAAGTCAAATCCATCATCCCCTGACCTCGAAGAATGTAGAACTGTATTGAAGGACAGAAGGTCTGGAGAATAATACGAAACAGTGGTAACAATGAGCACCTAGAGGGTGCTTCCCGTGGACCTAGCACTGTGCTGGGTGCTTTCCATAAGCTATTCATGGAATTCCCACAATAATCCTAGGAGATAGGAACTCCTATTATGACCATTTCGCAGGTGAGAAAACTGAGGCACAGAGATGTCAGCTTGCCCACAGTCACGCCGCTGGCCAGTGGCAAAGCCAAGACACACTCAGGCTGCCTGGCTCCAGAGTCCATACTCTTAACCCCACCACGATGAAGCCTCTGCAACATACCCAGTGGTCAAACAGCCTGGATGGTCTCCTGTCATGTGCTTAACCTGGATTGAAGTCTGAAGGCATAAAAGTGACAGACGGGGTGCTGACAGCCATCCTATCTGTAAGCATCACACGAAAGTCACTTTAGGGAGAAGAGGGAGGGATATACAGAGGCCCTAGAACAACAGGGGTTTGAACTTCATGGGTCCATTTATACATGGATTTTTTCTTTATAAATACATTGGAAAATCTTTTTGTAGATCTGCAACAATTTGAGAAAAACTCAGACAAAACCGCATAGCCTAGAAATATGGAAAAACTAAGAAAAAAGTTGGGTATGCCATGAATGCATAAAAGAGCCGCAGATGTACACAGAACAGACAAAAAGTAGGTAAATCGACTGTTTACGTTAGCAGGTCAACAGTAGGCTAGCAGTTAAGTTTGGGGATCATACTCGGATTTCTGACGGTGTGGGAGTCAGCGCCCCTCACCCCCGTGTGGTGTTCACGGGTCAACTGTAGCACCTCTTGAATGGAGTCTCCACGCCGGGGAACCACTGGTCAATCAGTGTCCAGAGAGGCAAAGGCATCCAGGGAACCAGGAGATGCCAAGGGGCGAGATCTCACAGAGCCCTTCCCAGCAGAGGCTGTGGGAGTTTCCAGGCCGGCTGTTCAAGGCCGACAGGACCTGTGTGGACGCCTCGGCAACACACTGGCTGAATTCTGTTCAGTGGAAACATCTGACTTCAAAGACAGAAAGGTGGAGCTTCAAAGTGGAGACAGAGTGGAATTCCAGAACTGTCACCACCCAGTTCCACCACTTGGAGTTAGATTTTGTTAAAGAAACAGTGACCCAAATACATGGGAGACTCAGAGACTCCTTTAAAGCTGGGGGACTGGGTCCCCAGAAAAGATGTGTCATCGTGTAAGTTTCCTGCCTCCTAATCCAGGCACCCACAGGCCTCGGCGAGTTGGAACGCCAGGGTCTGAGATTCTGTTTTGTGAAGTATGAAGGGGCCTCTCCGCCCCAAAGGCAGCTCGCCGGAGCTACCGTAGCTGCGTCCAGACCCCGGGGTGGCTCAGCCAGCTGCGGTCTTCAAGGGCAACTGACGGAAACAGGGAACCTCCCTGTCCATATTTCCGAAGCCAGTTAGAAGAAAAAAATGAAGAGTGAGGCCAAATCCTCCCACCGTGTGATCTTTTCCACGGGTGGCAGATGATTAAGAAAAATGGTCCCAAAGCGAACCAGTCAGGAGGCGGAAGCAGTGGAACGTCCATGCAGGCCACACCAAGGGGCTTCTGCCCCCCCCTCCCCCTCCAGCCCAGAGCTGCCAGGGAGATCTCCTTCCCCAGGCTCCAGAGTATTTCCCCAGCAGCCTCATAACTGAGCAGCATGTTAACCCGTTACTCCAGTGAGGTCCCAAAGGCACTCCACACACCCCCTTAGGAGCCAGCGCCAAACACAGCACAGAGAATCAGAGTCCCCCCGGCTTCTGGCAGCAAGCCTCCAGTTAGGCTCAGGGGGTCTGTCTGGCTTCCTACAGCCTGCTACTCACAGGGGCCTGTGAGGAGAAAGGGAAGATGCTCCATCTGCCTTTCTCACTGCCAAGCTCTTTTCTTCCCAGCCACCCAGGTGCTGTCCGACGATGGTCTACACCAAGACTGTGATGCTGCCTGTAAGCCTGAGGCCAGGCCCAGCCTCGCCTGGGCCGAGAACCTCAGGGCCCCTGTAACAGGCAGTACTGCACGCAACAGGCACCAGAGTTCTACGCTCATGTCAGCAAGCTGGTTCTTCTTGACTTTAGTCAATTCACACCCTTATCGCGACAGCAGGGACATGGAAAGACTATATTCCAGAGCTTGGCTCAGGGAATCACCACCCTCCCCCCATTATAAAACTCCAGGCTGTTCCACCTGTAGACGAGCATTAGAATCTTCTGCACAGATTCACACTGCACTACCCTGCTCCGGTGATGCGCCACCCCCCTTCCTCGTCAATGACTTAGGCTCACACCAGAAGCTTCCTCGGTGGTTGTTTGTACCTGAGGACGCTGGGATGATTTTGCAATCCAGCTTTCCGTCAGAAAACTGTGATTTCAGGAAATGCCATCCAATCTCAGGTTTCATTCTGAACTGAAGGGCTTTGAAGCACTTCTTTTTGCAGGAAAGTTGTTTATTTTCAAATACATGTTTTAGCAGTAGCTTTAGGTTCCTGAACCCTAAAACTCAGTGACCAGTCAGATCCCCCAGGTTCTGGGCATGGCCCAGGGACTCTGTTATTCTGTGACGGTGGACGGGCTCTAATTTATCTACAAAATAGCAAGAAGAAGGTTTATCTCAGGCCAAAAGCAACAGGGGAATACCTAGGGCTTCTATTTCTACAAGGCTGGTACGGCTTCGTGTGATGCCTCACGCAAAAATATTTGCAAGTTGGATTCCTGACGGTCCCATATCGAGCCTTTAGGAGACCGAGGGATCAGCTATTCACAAATCGGCCCAGCACGGTAAAACATACTTCCGTTATAGTTACTGACTAGCTTTGGGCTCAGCTTTGCTCAGGCTCCAGGATAAAGAAGAGATCCTCACCACTTCATCAACAATTACAACACAAAGCTGGGGCTTCTCCTAGACAACGACAACACGACAGTTACCAGCAGGCCTGCTCCATACCAACTGCAGAAGTGATAGGAAAGGATTCCTTATTTGTAGCAACAAAAGTCTGGCAGTCTGGAGTGAAGCTCTATAAAGCTGGTTTACAGAGCAATAGCTCCAACTCCCTCCTGCCCCCAAACCCCCCCCCCCCCCCCCAACACACAGTGTGAATTAGTGACAAGCAAGAGACAAGACTCCTAATCTACTCTATGGGAGCAACTGAGATAACCAATGAGTGTTCTCATTCTTTAAGAGGGAGAAAGATTTCGTACTCAGGTGAGACATCTGGCACTTAAGGTTTAATTCAAGAGCTACCTTCCTGCAGAAGGCCTGGAGTAAGTCCTTTTTGGTGCCTCAGTTTCATCATTGATAAGAGGGGCCTGGAGGGACAGAGAGGAAGGGAAAATACTCTTTGACAATCCAACATATTATTCTACACCTGCTGAAATGGAAAAAAAAAAAAAAATCAGAGATGCCCATGTGTGTCAAGGATCTAGAAAGCTTTTTGTTTAGGTCCATCAAATACATAGAAAACACCAGGCCACTTCTCTCAGTTTGTTTTGTAATCAGATGGGGTTCATAATGTATCTTCGAACAAAAGAAAATGGAGCTCTCTGATCGTATCAGTTTGATAACCAAAAGCGGTCCCAGTAAGGTAAGAAGGTGCATTCTTGGCGGAAGCCAGCACTGCATTTGATGTATTCTTAACTCAGCGAACAGGCAGGCTTTCAAGCCATGTTATCTGCCCACACATCTTGACCTAATTTAACAAGTTGCCATGGGAGCCCAGTGAAGGTTGATGCAATTTTCTTATCTTGGGAGGAAGAATGCAACTGTGCGAGAGAATGTGAAAATTCAGTTTCTAACTGATTTCCACACTTACGGTGCAGTAACTACGACAGCATCTGAAGAAGGAAAATGTATTCCTTTGAGAGTGAGACGAACAGAGACCTAGGCTCCTACTGCACTGGCAGGAAAATGGATTCACACCCCCGCACAGGGAATCTATACATACATCCTTTAGTTCAAGCCAAGTCATAGTGATGTAAAAGGTACACATGTGCTCCTACCGTGCAGCCACACATACTCTGGAGTTAGTCGAATTTTAAGGAAACAGATTAAAAAAAAAAAAAGAGCTCAGAACTTGAGATAGAAAATAGGTGTGACATTTATGAGCAATGAAAAGTCTTGCCAACACTTATACAATGATTTCCACTTTCCAAAGTACTTTTCCAAACTTCAGCTCATCTTAGCATGTCTGCATAGACTCAGAGATGCATTTATAAAAACTCCAGTCACTACACGCTCCCCGCGTGGTGGAGGGGGCTGAGTAAGCATGTTCCATCCCCCTTCCCTGTTCCCTAGGATGTATGTGAAATGATAAGGGGTCACAATGAGGGGCAAGATATAGTTTGCACTGAAGACAGGAGAAGTCCACCAGGCACTGAACACAGGAAGAAAAGACACCCAAATTTGGACCACTCCCGACATGCCTAACAAATTCCTGACCTTCATCAAACCACAGCAATACGAAAATCCAGTTCAAGTCTAAGGACAATGACAATGTCTTGAATTCGTCAAGATAGTGAACCTTCCAAGGCTACGAACACTTGTCTGCACTCAACATGGGCTCAGATTTGCTGAAATAATTGATTTGTTACGAGTGAGCTCTCTCCCCTGCGTCTAGCACCATGTCTAGCACTCATTTGTCTCGTTAATTGAGTTAGTTCAATTACATTTTCACAGATCTCCTACCACCGAGAGAGGGAGGGACACTTCCATTTCACTAAAAGTAGAAGAGGGTGCAAGGTAAATTTGCCTGAAATCACACAGTGTGTTAGCGCTGGGAGGAGCACAGAGGACTTCTGTTTTCTGGGCTATTGTTTGCACCTCCATTTGAGATGGTTTGAAAAGTTAAATCCCCAGTTATAAAGAAGAAACAACTGAATGGTAAGATACTTAAAAAAAGGTTTTTTAGTTCAAATGACTACTTGAATTTTTGAGATCTTTAACTGATAATCATCCTCTCTTTGCTTCCATTCACTGAATTAGTTTTATTCCCCTAGAAAGAAAGAGATAGAGATAGAGACAGAGACAGAGACAGAGACAGAGAGGCAGAGAAAGAGAGAGGAAAAGAGAGGGAGGGAGGGAGGGAGGGGGGAAGGGAGGGACGGAGGGGCACCCATTAAAAATAATCTATCCAAATAAGGGATGACATCAAACATAACTCACAGCTCCAGGATATTCCTGTATTTGTCCTGAAAAGAGCTTTTGAGGTTCTCATCTGTTTGCCTCTGGGTTAGGATTGCCAGAGAAGCCTCACAGGCGGCATTTTGGTGTTGGCCCTCTTGATGACAGTTCATGTCCCTAATTTGTACTTCACACTCATTCCTCGTTCTTAAAATTTCCAATTCACCCTTTTCCTTCTCTTCTTGAAACTGGGACACGTGGGGAGATTCCCAACTCTCAGATAATTCTTGCCAAGGTACTGAGATCATCTCAGTCAAAACCCTTTAAATCACTCTTGTAGACTATTAGCTCTGCAAGCTTCTCCCACCTACGAAATCCAATAACTAATATATATATATATACCCCTCTCAGAGGAGTTTCTATTTGAGGTGGAGATGAGGCATTCACCGTTTCTAGAAACTTCTAGACTTTCTGGAGTGTAGCCATGAATCCTTAACAGAATCTTTTCCCATGAAGGCTGACCTAAATCATAAGACTCTCTTTGGCCAGAACCCAAACTTTAGAACTTAAAGTCAGTTTATTTAATATCATTATCCACAAAACCGCCTTAACTAGCAACATGTTCAGAACTGTACACCAAGCTGAGAGAGAATGATGAAAATTGTCATATGGGAGAAAATTATAATCGTGCCTGGCAATGGTGGTTATGGTGGAGATTATGCCAGAGGGAATAAGGCAGGACCTTTAATAAGGAGAAACTAAGTTGAGGATTTGGTCCTGGAAGCTAGGGCAGAAGGAGAAGAGGTGGCCTTTACACTTGGGCAAACGACAGAGCCGAGTGTAACCTGCGCCATAAGAACAGAAGCAAGTACAGCCACTTAGAGACGTCTGCCGCCTCCACAGCCCAGAGTCATGCCAGAGCTGCCCCGGCCTCTCCTCCTCCTAATTAAGCAGCACTTCTCTCCTCCTTCATCAGTGTATCCAACTGGAGTCCAGTTCTTAAAATACCTAAGAGTTATTACAGGAGCCAGCACTCCTGTGCATATTGAAAGAGACTTTATATACTTTCCTCATTCCAGGTGTCATTAATGGAAAAGGGCAAACTTTCATTGTCTGCTGCCCAAGATGGGAAGGAACTCCCTGGCAAAGCAGCAAGTTCCCATCTACTCGTGATGTTCCCGCAGGGACCTGGGGAATATACTGCAGCAAGAAGAAAGTAGGGAACCTTTAAGCTCCTTTCTGGCCCACGACTCTATATACAGAACTTGTCGCTACCTCAAAATCCAGACCTAGCTCCTGAGCACCTATCCGTGCACTGAACCGCATGGGGAGCTGGAAGAATGCAACGTAAAAGACACACACCCCCCTGATCCTTGAAGGAGGAGGAACTTTTCTAAGCATGTGAGCTGTTCTCAAAGGTCAGCTGGCTTTCCTAGTAAAGACCTGAGATTTCCCTCACACAAGAACAGGGATCCAGCACACTCTTCAGATCAGACAGACACGTCACTAGAAACACAGATCTTGCTGTCTGTCTTCATCCATACAGAGGGTCCCCACCAGTGACCTGTCCAGGGTGGATAAACTGTAAGAGAACAGAGGGCAAGGTCACAGCTGTGTCATCCAAGCTTAAAAATAAGCTCTGCTCGTGACACAATTTCTAATGTTTCAAAACACGACAATCTTACAGAAAGGGTCTGATCGTTAACATGCGTCTGCTCCTTGGACAGTTGTCAGATATACTCTTCAAACCCTTCCAGAGCTAGACAGCCTATGGGCCACACCTTGCTTGGACAATGAATCATTTTGCTCTAGTACCAGATTCTCAATCAAAGCCCAGACTCTCAACATACATCTTCCTTCCTCTGTGACATTTCTTCGGTCACCACTACTACAACTTTCACTCCTGGAAAAAAATCAACAGTAAAGCTAAGCGACAAGAAAGGTTTCCTACATAGGGCAGGATCCGGCCAGAGTGTCCGGTGACTGAGGGCACTGTTCCCATTGGAGAGACCGGCCAAATACTGAGGATTCTACTGCAGATGAGTCCAGGGTGTAGGCCATTCCGGGATGGCTTTGAGAGATGCCACTGCTGGTTTTGGGTTTAGAGAGACCTCCCAAGAGCAGGCGAGAAGTCCTTTGATGCTAGACCACAAGGCAGAGCTTCCAGAAACACCAAATCAACAGAGTTCCCTTCTCCCAGCACGGGGTAAATATCCAAAATATCAGTTTTCCCTACGAATCCTGGAAAGGGTCCCTTGGGACAGAACGACACTGCTTGCTTCCAAAAGCCAATGGCTATTCACAGAGTGGCTTGAGAGGCTAACCCAACCTTTCCGAGTCTACTTCTCCCCACCCCCCCGGAAAGAAAGAGGCTGGCTTCAGGGGCTGGGAATGTGCACAGAAGCTTCCAGGGAGCCCACCCTCAGCGAGCAGGAGGCGGGGCGGGCGCCTACCTGTGTAGCCAGCCAGGGCCGCAGCAGGGATGACAGGCTTGTCCTTGTTGAGGTCAGCACGGTCACGCACATAGTCCTTGAAGGTGCCCTTGGGCTTGTGGTTGGGCAGGGCGGCTGGGTAGTCCTCTGAGTCGAAGCTGTCGTAGGACGGGACGCGCTGCAGGCTGTTGAAGGATGACTGGCTGCTCCAGGACTGCGTGAGGCGGTCGCAGCTATCGTAGCTCTCTATGCTCTCAAAGGAGTCCTGGCCCCCGAGCTTGCCTGGAGGAAGAGGAGGTGGGAGGAGGGCAGGGAGGAGGGATGGGAAGAGACACTGTGAAACCCTCTCGGTGAGGATGCGCAGGACGGATGGAGGGAGTGGCCGGTGGGGATGGAGGCGTGTGGGTTTGCTCTGGGGAGGAGGGGCTGCCTGGGCCCAGTCTGCGAGCCCCCTGCGTGGTCTCGTCTTGCTCCAGAGCCCCTAGGACAGAGATGCAGAGTCGGGCGCAGCTTCCATCTGCCAGAGGGAGACAGCAGTGTTTGGGACCGCAAGAATTCCAGAGCCAGAAATCTACAGGCTGAGAATCATGCCGGCTATGATGGGATTTCTGGCTGATGAATTAGACCCAATGAGTAGATGAGGAAATCTGAGCAGTGTCAGGCCCAATTCATTCCCTATCCTAACTCAAGCCAGGGAGACGATTTCAAAAGGCCCCATTTGGCAAAATATTCTGGTCATGAGAAAAAAAAAATTCCATTAGACTAAGAGCAGATTGACCTTCCTTGACCTTGGAACTAAAATATTATTTTTTAGCCTTTCTTCCAAACACTCTTTTAAAATGAAATAAATGCAGTACTGCCTCTGTGCCTTCTCAAACAGAGAAAGAAGTTATGATATGCTTTTTCCAGGAGGTTAAAAAAAGCAAACACTATCACTCTTCTAAATAGAAATCCATATTCTTTATCCTCTCCAAGTGCAGCTTTGTACTTGAAATTTGTACTTTATTAGGGAAACGTAGGCAATAAAAAACAAAGAAGTCGATTAAAGAGTTAAGGTCCACAGCAGTGTCAGAAATCCTTTACTGTATGAGTTGCTTAAGGCATTCTTAACTGACCACAAGATCATGCAAGTTCATTAATTTCCCAAACCAGGTTATAAACAGCTGCTATGATTGCATAATAGCTGCTAGAGAAATTTCCACTGGCGAAAATGCCATTAAGAAGGAGCCTAACAAAATGGGGGGGGGGGGACCAAAAATAAATGCATCTATCTACTGAAAAGGCTCACAGGAATATTTTTTTATGTTTTATTTCCAGATACTTTCCAGGCAACCTAAATTAAATCATGGGAGATTAAATGGCCACCTCAGCAAATTCAAGAAGCCAAAGGATGTGACAAATGTGTATGCAGAAATACCTGTGAGTCAGGGCTGGCTGGTCTACCATGAAATTTCAATCCCAGAATAAGGGCTGGCATACACAACGTAATACTAATATGTTTCTGGTGTATTCTCCCCTTCATAACAGAGGGAATTCGTTAAACCAGTGAAATTCAAATATTTAATCTTGGTGTCCAAACCAAAATTAAATATACAGTAATTAAGAAGGAAGATACATTGCTTCCAAAACCAAATTTTTTTAACCCCAGATAAAAGATACTCAGTTAAATATGTAATTTTTGCATAATCTCCCCTTGTAGATTTCCTGAACCTCTTAACACCTCCAGTGCAGCTTGGAACAGAAACATAGTTATTTAGCTGCTTCATCTCATTCTTTCTTCCAGTCACTCATTCAAAGAAGGGTAATCCCCAGAAGGTAGGTACATGGAAGAGCTTCATGGAATCATCGGCCCCGCCTACCCAGTCCACTGTCATATTTGCAACTTTTTATTATTATTATCTACTCAGTACTCTGTAATGACCTACATGGGAAAAGAATCTGAAAAAGAGTGTATATAGGTATACCTATAACTGATTCACTTTGCTGTACACCTGAAACTAACACAACACTGTAAATCAACTCTACTCTAATACAAATATTTTAAAAATAAAAAAAGAAGGGACTGTCCCTTCCAGAAATTCACATTAAAAGACTCAAGAAAACAGCCCCCAACCAAGAAGGCAACAGCTCCTTTTCAACAGAACAGGAAATTTTGTGGTCTCTCATAAAAAGGTATTTGCTCACACCCGCTATCCATCTTACACATACCAAAAACCTAAGAAAGAAAGTTTATATTTTCATGAAGAATACTCCCACAAAGTCACCGATGTTGAGGCTGTAGTTATACTCAAACGTCCCTGAGATGATTCTCTCAGTCCTTTTTATATTTGGAGGGTACAGAGACTGGAATTTTCACATGCAAGACAGCTGAGCTTCCAAGGAGTCCCAATAAGCAAGGGCACTAAACGAGGCCAGAACCACTCTCTGGCAGCCTCTCAAACATGAACCGAATGCAAGTCTGTGGAGAGTTGCAGTTTATAGCAGTAGGCTACTTTCATTTTAGCTCTCTTTCACAATCCTGGAGCTGGGAACCATCATTTACGGGTATTTTCTCCCAAAAGGGGTTGACTCCAACTGGATTAGACACTCGGTTAGGCTACTGTGCTCACGCAGGGAAGCTCCACGCCATCCATCAGCTGGCTTTCCTGAGAAATGTCTCAGCGAGGTCCTTCCAAAGCTATTCCACCACACAGACCTCGGAGCACCCAAAACAGTAGGTCAGGGAGGACAACGGCGGCCCACTGAACAGACTAGCACAAAGAAGACAGCTCTCCGAGTCCAAAGAAGTGCAACATCGAAGCACTCTATACCCTAATGCAGTACACGAACACTACGATGATTGTTGATAATAAGAAGCTCACAGTGATGCTTTCAGTCTAGACCGATCCTACCACGTCAGAGCCAATCAGCCCCTAGAATACATCCTGTCTGCGGCACTTCTAACTCGCCAGAAGCAACCGTGAACGGACCGGTCTCCCCTTCGAGTCTGTGTGGTGTGAAGCTTGGTGCGAGTGAGGGAGAAGGAGGCCAGAGAGAAAGCCCTCCTGTCCCTTGGTACAGGTCACCGTCTGGTCCATCGGGATTCATTTGGGGTCGCGGGGCGGGTGGGGACCAAAACCAAAAACCAAGAGAAGGAGAGGGAGAAGGGGGTATTGCACAAATGCAAAGCCAGACGCAACTGGTAAAGGACCTGGCAGCAGATCTGCCCAAAGTGACACCACGGCTGAGTCCCCACGCACACTCAGCCTCATCACACACGCACAGGAAGCCCCGTGAGAAAGAAAGGCGCTCTGTTGCTGTGACCCGCCTGAGAAAAAAGGTACACATATGTGTAAGTATTTAAATAGACCGGCATCCAAAAATAAAGAAGAAAGGGGAAGGCAAAGCTGGTCCCACCCATCCCCTTCTGTCTGAAACACAAACACCCCGGGGCTGCAAGAAGGCAGATTACAGGTTCCGATTTTGCTGGGGACTTTCCCTCTGCAGGCTTGCTGGTCATCTCGAGGCCTGCTGGGAGGAAGTAGGGACCTGAACACTTGAAGGAGATGACAATGTGTGCGGCCCGTGAGGCCTTTGGGGCCTCACTGAGGAGAGGAGCAGGGTCATCACTGAGCAGAAATCACCACGAGGCGGCCAGGCCCGACTTCCGTGACCAAAGGCCTCGCAAGCATCGCTCGGAAGGGCTTTCTCCTGTCCTCTTCCTGTCTGTAATTCTCTCCCATTTACCCATCAGAATAGTCATCTTTTTCAACTTGTTGGAAATCAGCTATAGGTCTTCCTGGATGAACAAGTCCCTCTTTACGATGGACTGCGCTTTTGTCAGAAACAAAACAATCTGGACACGTCACTAGGTGAGCCGTGCCTCTGAATGTTTATGTCCTGATCTTAAAAACTGGGCGTACTTAACCTTTTTTGCTTTATAAAGTCAGCCAGCTCTATTTTGAACCATTCATTTCACTGTCAGTGAGTATTTTATCATTGCCATAACAGTCATGGCAACAAGAGTACCTTCTTCCGGAAGCCTCTGGCCGCCTCTTTCCCTGGTCCTCTACCTAAATACACCCTTTCACCACACTGCTGAAGACTGGTTCCAAATAAGCTGTTGGTTAACCATCTTCTATCTTCCCAAACCAAAGAAGGCACAGGAGGCTAGGAAGCCCAGGCTGAGAAGCAGAGGTCACTCAGATACCCAGCCAGGATGTGCAGTCTGACCGGGAATACCTGGAACACCAGGACGATGTGGGCTCTCCAGGAGGGTCTCTGAAATCATCTTTATGTGATTGTGTCCTCCTTAAGCAAAATCCTCTCCAAGAAAATAACGCACACCTTCGAAAAGAGCCACGAGCACCTGAAGCTATCACGTGGTGAAATGTTTTACCCACATAAGAAAGGCGATTGTTCTTCCTGCCAGATTTCAGTTCCACCATGGACCCAGAGCCTTTGGCATCACGAAGGACTTGGCTAAAATTCCATGATACAAAGTTCTTAATATCTAGACATTCTAAGACGGAAAGGCTAAAACTCAGGAATGCCCGGGGCTAAGAGCGAGGGGGAAAAAGTGGGACCTGGAGAGCTCACAAACTCAGGTAATTCTTAGAATTTTCTAGAGCAGAAATCCGACCTACCACGACTGGTCCTCCCCATGCACATGTTGTCTGGGGTCACCACTTCTTGTTTGATGGCAAAGTAGTCAGTCTGCAAGGTGTCCGTCTGCAGAGGGTCCCGGAGGATGACCGAGGGGTAGTCGTTCTCATACTTGAGGGAGAGGAGCTCCTCCGAGCTGATGGGATGGAGGGTCTGGTAGGACTCTGTAATGAAGCTGGGCTCGGAGAACTCCGATGGAGGGACACACTGGGCATGCTCGATACCGTAGCCTGGAAACACAGAGCATGGGCAATTGGAGAGAGGAGAGATGCGTACTGGAAACAGGCCGTTCCTCCCCATTGACAAGGGCCCCCGCAATGTCAAACAAGCTGACTACCTTTGGGAATGCAAGAAAAATATTTTAAGTGAGAAGGGCCTGGGTTTTCAACCTTGCGCCACTACTCAAGAGCCGTGGCCCTTGACGAGACACTTCCCTTTTCTGACTTGAGTTTTTCATCTCGAAAATAGGAATGGTGGCAACCTTCCTCGGGGTGTTGCGATGCAGATCCAATGACAGCATACGTGGAAAAAGCCTACCCACATTTCTAGCACACAATAAGCTCGTTGTTGTTGTTAGGATAAAAATCATAATAGTAAAAAGATAAAGTGAAAATAAACCTGCTTAAGACACCCTTTGAAAGCAAAGCCATCAGATAAGCACAGCCCGAGGCTAATTCTCTCCCTCCGGCCACCCAGGAGGCCTGGTGAGGGATAAGGTACTACAAGGAGGAGGCTTTACGTTCCTGAGGCTGCAGGGCATGCTCTGGAGGAAGGATTTCAGAGGAAGTGCTGCCACATCTACCAGTAAAAAGGAAAGAACAAGGTCCAGGGCAAAATCCCTAACCCGAACCTCTGATGGCCACCACGGGGCACATAAGAGTTTGAAGGCAAGTCATTGTCTCTCTGTGCGACCTTCATGCTGAAGACATGGGAAAGACCCCAGTGTAGGTGCGTGCAGGTGAATAAAATGTGCAGATAGGCTGAAGCCTTGTGCTTTGTGGGAAGAGCAGAACAACCAAGAGTCTACATTTAAGGAAATATTATTTTCTGTAGCATTACCAGGCAGGGGCCTGAGATGGCCTAGGACAGGGATCCTTTCCTAAGTTGCCATGACAGGGAGAGGCGGGAAAAGCAGGGGGTGAACTTACTAATGAAGTAATCCGAGGTATAGCGCGACTCTGGGTAGGGAGGGTTGACTCCATTCACTTGGTACGGCTTCACATCCTCTGCAACAGACAGGGGAGGGATGAAACAAAGAGGTCAGCGTGCAAGCAACGCTCAGCCGAAGAGGACCCTGGACAAAAGGACCACAGTGATCTCAGTCCCTCTTCGCAGAAATCTGCATGTCCACCGACTGAGCTGGTGTCGGGGTCTCCCCTGACGGGGGCCTTGTCTAGAGACGAGCTCACTGAAGGATGGCTAAGTTTATGATTCCAGTAGCTGCAGAATGGGATTTAGTATCTTGGAAAG